>NC_081172.1:17502500-17802500 GCF_012432095.1 Onychostoma macrolepis | reverse complement strand
CGATGACAATTTCAGACCCCTCCATGATTTCTAAGTGGGAGAACTTGCAAAATAGCAGGGTGTTCAAATACTTATTTTCCTCAATGTATCTGTGAAAAATCGCTGCCCTCACTTTACTATATATATACTTAGGCCTACTGGTAAATTGCTGCTAAAAACTGGTCAGGGAAGTATATAAATCTGAACATTATTTTATTGTCAAAACACTGCACATAAATGTATATATATATATTGGCAAACAAATGATCAAAAAGTAGGCTAAATGTAAACTTTGGAATCTAAACTGGGAATCAATAAGAATTGAAATCAATAAGCAGAATCAGAATGGATAAAATTCAAACAATACCCAACCCTAGCCACATGTTGTGAAGTTCACTGATTTCTGAGCATTTTATGAACACAGAGCAGTTGATGGCAAAATTCAAAAAGACGGTTCTTTGGCGCAACCTGCTCACCCATGGCCTACTGAGAGAGTATGATCCAGTTTTCTGAAGAGACTAAAGGTTTGTTTTCTTTTCAATGTTTGCTTTGTTTGCCTAAAATGAACCATATCATAGACTTCAGTATCTCTTTGAAAAAGAACTTCGTAACTTTTAAACAAGTATTAAAATGAGTTCAATGTAGTTGTAGGAGTGTTAAATAAAAAAAAATAAAGATGATTATCTTCATTCAGTTGTTCCATTTCTATAGGTTTGGTAACATAAAAGCTCTTAATTCCAAAGATAATACAAGCTAATCAGTGTATTCAGTAGGTTGCATTAGTGGCATAAGTAAATTAAAATACTAAATAAAGGCCTCAAATTGGAAGTACAATCTAGGCTGTCTTTGTCTGTCAGTTCTTCAATAGGTAGAACTTGTAAAGGCAGAGGTCAGGGATCTTGGGTTTAAAAAGGTTGGTGACCACTGCTTTAGATAGTAGCAAATTAATATTAGGCATATTCTTTATAAACCTATAGGCTATTAATGAAATTCAAGCTTAAAGTTTCCAAAATGTCAGAATGGGTTATGGATTTATTGTAAATTAAGGTAAAGGCATTTGATAAGTTTAAAGCTACTGTAACTACTTCTCATAAAGATTTAGTTTTATAAATATTTGTTCTATAATTACAAAAGTGTAAATAATAGAGAACTGGTAATCACGAGAGGAAGTTTTGCTCATCCATGATCTCCATGAGGGGAGTTTTATGAGGAGCTAATGTCCAGGGTGGGTGTTTTAGAGTCATATTGGTATGATATAATATTGTCTCATTTTGTCCCTCTGTCTTTATTTCCTCTCTTTGCCATGTAGAAATCCTTTAAATTTTTAAGTTTTAAAGTTTTGTTTTAATACATCTAACCTGTTCCTAACAGAGCATTGTTGTCACTTCCTTCCTTTTTTGTCTTATTTCTCTTGTTTTATCAGTGACTGTTTTAGGTGTGTATACCTACAAGTGTCATTTTTACAAGCATGATTGTTTTCTCCCCTTTCCATCATAAGTTGAAGTTCACAAGTTCTCTTCCAGATGCACTCATGACCTTTTACCCAGAGACTTTTTTTTTTCACGGCACAGCTGAGCTGCAATCCTCCTCCACACTTCCTGCAGCAATCCTCCTCCACACTTCTCTTCTTGAAGTGGCTGGAAATCTTTCAATGAGTGCCAAACCGAGTAACCCTTCACCTAATTCCCAAGTAGCAAGAACGTTTGGGCCAAATGACAGTGAAAGGGTGTTGAGATTCAGTGGTCCAATAGAACTCCAATAAAAGTGCATCCATCCATCTTAAAAAAGTACTCCACATGGAGGCCTTCTGATGTGAATCGATGTGGTTTTGTAAGAAAAATCCATATTTAAGACTTTATAAACCGTAATCTCTATCTTCCGCTAACTGTTGTACTGTTCACGAGAGTGGAATTCCAGTGTATGACGCAGGATGTAGGCAAACATAGAAGTGCAGTGGAGAGAGTCAAACAAAACACCGGTCTCTATTTAGAAGTACAAACAAGGATTTGTAAAGAAAAATGTTGGAGGAGTTCGATACAAACCATGAGAAGACTGGTTTTCCTTTTCTGTGCACAAAACTTGGTTCTCACGAGACTAGCATATTCTCAATGGTGATTTTCAGTTTCTCAAATTTTCTGTGTCAGTGGGCACAGCATATATGAATATTCGTGAGTTTCCCAGACATTCTCACGCTCCTTGTATCCAAAGACTTTAGAAAACCCAAGACATGTCACTCGTATAGCTATGAATGGTGAAAAATGCAATGCTCAATATGGCCGCTATCAAAGGAAGCCCTGCCTTCTGAATGAAAGAGCCAATCGCTAATCCATAAAGTCAGCTATAGAAACAGTCAGCGTTCTGAGAGGGATTCACTAAATTCCAGGGGTTTCATTACCACAACGTAAAATGGGCGTTTCTGGAGGTGACGGGAAAACGCCCCCTTTCCAAAAAAAAAAATAAAAAATTAAGAGGTCACCGATCATGCGCAGAATGCAGATTTTTTTGTGCAGACATTTCCAATCTAGGATCAGCTCAGATGGATCATGAAGGAGAAAAGCATACCTACGATGGATAATGAAGAACAAAACAGTCATACAGGTTATTTTTTATGATTTTCAAAAACAAACTAACATTACCAGAAGAAATGTAAAACGTGCAGTAACCGTCAATAGCGTAATTTCGTTTTACTGTAAAGTTAAGTTGTAGCCAGTCTCCTTACGAAAATTAACCATGGTTTTACAACCACAAAATAATAATGGTTGTGGTAAACTAACCATAGTTTAAACGTGTTATTTGTAGTAAAACTGGATAACGTATACAATAGTAATAAATCCAGTAAAAAAAAAAAAAAATTAAATAAAAACATGGTTACCACACTTTTACTATAATAAACCATGATTAATTTTAGTACTGACTCTATCTGAATGAATTAATTGGTGTTTATATATATATATATATATATATATATATATATATCTTTCCTCAATTATTCTGAGTCAATACAAAGAATAAAAAGATTGTGTAGATGAAAGTATGAATCTCTTCAAATTAATATACTTAGTTTTTTTTTTATCAGACTGGCTCCCATCAAATTTCAAAATATGTACATCATCAAAAGAATACATCAAAGGAATTGTTTCTTCAGAAGAAGAACTGAGACATCTACTGGAAAGCCACAAGCGTGCATCTGGCACATCTTACACTGTTTGGTAATTTAGCATTCATATATTTACTGCATGTTTTCTCCTTATGGCAAATATTTCTGTACCTATTACTGTATTATGCACATATCTAGTGAATTTTATTTGCCATGATATTAGGAATTTGTCTTGTTTCAGATTCACTACAGAAAACACATTAACACAAATACAGTATAACTCTGTATAGAAAAATATGCAATGTAAGAAGATAATATGTAGCAGAGGGTAACACTTTACAGCAAGGCCTCATTTAATAACATTAGTTAAAGCATTAATTAACATGTATTTATTTATATTAATAATTACATTATTTATTAATGCTGTGCTTGTCCTAAAATTTTCAGTTTTTCTTAAATTTTTAACGTTAATTGTCTTTTTCCTTATAACAGGTCTGATGACAGTAACAAAAAACAGAAAGTGACTCCACGATGTCTATGGCAAGTGGAAGACTATTCAGAACACGTCCCACTCTCTGTGAAAAGAATATGCTTGTCAGCACGGAAAGAACTACAAGAAGACTCCCACAACAAATGATTTGGTATGTATCACTCAGAGGTCGCGTTAACCGAAAATTCTCCGTCATTGACGGATTTTTTTTAGCAGTGACGGAAAAATCTGAAGGCCGTCCGTCACTTTGGCAGATTACACACACTGAGGTTTATAACTGTAATTCCCAGCCCTGTTCAGTTGGTGGCGAGTGCGCTCCAGTGAGGCAGCAGAGCGCGCGATCGTCTCCAGAACAAAAATAAAGGTATTTTGCTGTGTCTTTGATCACAGGCGAGTATAGTAAAGCGAATCGCTTGATCTGAGGTGTCTACAGCGATCTATCACGCCACATTAAAGCCAAAACGGTATTCATTGCTTGAATTTCCTAATAAAATGGACAGAATTTGAAACCTGAGACTGCATTTCATATCAAAAGTAACAACGCACAAAATTTAGCCGATTGTCTAACGTTACTGTGCATTCATCAAATGAAAACAGCATCGATTGGGAGTTAAGAAACGATATTGGTTCATAAAAATAACAATCTATTAAAACAGAGAAATCGGTTTTATTTCATTTTTAATTTTTTTATCCAGCACTAGCATATTTTGTTGTTTTAAGTGTCCTCCGCTGTCACTGACGCAGTCTCTCTTCATAAAGAAATAAATGCATAAGCCAATATGCTCGTCCTTTAGGTTCATTATTAAAAATGAAAACGTGAACAAAAATAAAACCAATTAAATGGGTTGTTATAATTAAAATACGAAAATTAAAATGACGGTTAATAATAGATTATGAGGAATTTTTACGACCCTGTCCGTCAAAATGACGGATAATATTAAAGTCTAACGCAACCTCTGGTATCACTATCACCCTAACATTTTGCCACATATTTTAGTGGTTTTGAAGACCTTTCAATCACAGCTTAGGGCTGTAAATAAACTTCTGTAAGGTGGCCCTGCAGGTGCAGGTTTGGACACCCCTGGTTTAGTTTATGTTATGCTAAAGTAGGAAAAAAAAGTTTTACACTACCCGACAAATGTTTGAGCACACCAAAAGTGTTTTTCTTATTTCCTCTCGTGTTTAGAATAAAAGTCATAGAAATTACAGTACGAAATAACAAATGTAAGTTTGAGAATTGTTAAATGGTTAGTTTACCCAAAAATGACAATTCCGTCATTAATTACTCCAAGACTTTTGTTCATCTGAGAGATGTCTGGCCCTCCATTGAGAGCTATGTTATTATCAAGCCCCAGAAATATAGTAAAGACATCATGTAATCTATGTGACTCCAATGGTTTAATCTCGGGTGTAAATGTTTTCTTTTTTCTTTTTGGCTGTTTGCACAAAAAAAATGGCAAAATACAAAATATTAATCTATAACATGTTAACAACATGTCTTCTCTCGCATCAACACAACACCCATGCATCATTGAACTATGAGACTATGAACTAGAGATGAATTCCCTGCATATAAAGAATTTTCATTTAAAGGTACACAATGTAATTCTTGCCACTCTAGTGGTTAATAAACAAAATCGTATGTGTCTTGTAGAAGAACATTGTAGCCAGAGCTATTCCACAGCAGTTGGCGTCTCGCTTTGTCTAAAGTAGCTTGAATATATACACACTTATTACAGGAGTACTGTAGTGATTCAGGATAAGACAAAAACATGGTCTGGAAGTTGTGTTCATGGTATACTCACCCATTATATAAATGTTGTAAGTAAGGTACATGGTGTGCCTTTAAAATGTAAGAAATCCATACATTTCCACAATTCATATTTGTCTACATAACTATTCTGTACCATTTGAACGTAAAACGTTTGATGATTTTATTTTTTTCTGCAGCCAGTTTCTACAGTCATTCTGCAGAACGAGAAGCATGTCCACATTATAAATTGATATATGCCATATGAAAATTGTTTGTTCACTCACAAATGAATGCTAGTGCCTGGCACTGAAAATATGTCATTAAAGCTTTATTTTCTTTTGTTATGCAGCATACTGAACATGAATACACAAGAAGAAAAATGTTCCATATTCAAAACAGCAAGAAAGTGGATTGCCCAGCAAAACTTTACGTCCGATATGTAGTAAGGTAAGCATTACATTTGCATGGCTTTATATACAGTATACATATAGACAGGAACACATCTTTAAAAGGAATTCAGATATGCACAAATGTTAGGTGAAATAAAAGGCAGTTTCTCTTTAAAAGAATACTCCATATTTATTAATCTTTCAAATACAAATAGCTGCACAACTTAATATAGCTTTAAAATAGTGGGAATAGGGGGTCTCATTCACTAATAATTGTGTACACTATTCATATTTATTTGCACATTTTAATTTCTCACAAAAACTGTCTAATTCACAACATGTGCTTTTGTACATTAATTTATTCTTAACCTCGTTCTAATGTTGATGAATTTGGAGTATTCTAAATAAGCAACTGCGTGCCTGAGGTAAGTAATTTACATAAAACGCACCAAAACCATGTCCGTATAAGAGCATTTAGCTCACCTTTTCTTTCCTAACTCTCAGCAAACATGACATTCACTAAAAATGTGTTCTCGCCTGAGAGCACGCACATCAAGATCTGTTAGCAATGCCACAAACACCATCATTCAAACACAGTAAACACCTACTATACAGACATAACAGACCTCTGATTAGTCAGCTGTACAAACGCATGTCTGTCTTTTTGCAGAGTTGCCTCACAGCTTGAGCTATAACATACCTTTTCTTATGCTTATAAATTTTCATCTTAGCATGTTCATAAGGCCAACAAATGTTTTTGATTTTTATTTGTTCCTACATTTTTCTGTACATTTAGAATACATTTTAGATTGAAAGTTATTGATGAATCATGATTTATTTGTGAAAATGTTCCTACACAAATTTCATGCACAAATTTGTGCTTGCACATGCTTAGTAAAAGAGACCCATGTGGTTCTCAACTGTTGAGATCTGTCACATGTTGTTGTGAGTGTCTCCATATTTTTGCAGTTGTTTTGTGGTTTGATTGTTCATCTTCTTTGAATATCTGGATGTGCATGTTTTATTTAACAGAAAGTACCTCACAAAGGAGTACAGGGTCAAGAAAGGCTGTGTTTTGGAGGGTTCCAGGTGGACCGTAGCCCGAATGAGAACTAATGTATGACACCGTTTAATGATTTATATGGATCTTCTCTGAATTAAGTGTAATTTTAAGGCTACTTGTTCTGCTTAAAATTGTGTCTAGGCAATTCCTAAGCAGGTGAATGGAGATGACTGTGGTGTTTTTGCCTGTAAATATGCAGACTTCCTTTCTCAAGGAAAGCCACTCACTTTCAGAGAGGTACATGATCAAGCAGCAGTAGTTATGTTAACAACATTAATTCTCAAACATTTTATTGTATACTTTTCATTTCTGATTTGTCTCTGTTTCTCTGTAGTGTGACATTCCACTGTTCAGGAAAGTGATGGTTTGGGAGATTATACATGAGAAGATCCTGTAAGTCTTGAACCAGTTCTTCAAATATCTTCATGTCATGTTCTTTCTGTGTAAATTATATTGACTATGGAATCATGGATAATTCTAAGGTTATTTTTTTACAGGCAAGAGCTGTGGAAAATATTCTGAGATTTAGGGGTGTCGCGATATACCGGTATCGACGATAACCGTGATATTCAAAGCAACAATTATCGTTATCGTGTTAATTTAGTGTGTGACGATATACCGGTATTGGCGATAACCGCAATAGTTAAAATGAACAGGATTGATAACACCACATGTAAATACTCCAGCGCCAGTACCTGGTTGATCTCCAGGTGGCAGTATTGCGCCTTAACCCTGACACCTGTCAAACAAGAAGAAGATGCAGCGCAAGCAGCTATCCGTGAAGAGCCATGTTCATCAGAGTAAGTTGCTATTATTTTACTAGTCATTAGATTGGGAAATGTTACATTAACCTGCTAACAGAGGTTTTCTGTGTTCATATTTAAGTAAAGGGTGATTATTTTAATAAGTACCGTGTTTTCTTTACTTCTTTGACTTTGCAGTCAATATGGCCTGTGCTAGTTACACTTCATTTCTTTGTTCAAATCTGTTAACAGTTACACGATTAAAACTGATCTTGAAAAACTGAGCTACCACATTGCTACATTAAACTCTGTAAAATGTTCAGTTGGTCGCAGTGCCATGCACTTAATGCCTCATCTGCAGCCGTTCTAGATGCACATTAAAACTGAATTAGCAGCCCTCTTACTGCATGACTTCAGTGGCGCCGGCGCAACTATAGGTTAAAGAGCTTAAAATACGGGTATACAAGCTAGCTGTCACGAATCCGGTCTATGAACTTCTGTTCACTCACCACATTGACTCTCAGCACACATCACACTGGACTCAATTTCCCATCATCCATTGCACTGATTGCACACACAGCTGATTGCACTGATCACATACCCTACTTAAGCCATGGACTTTCTCTCCCTCACTGCCGAGTATTGTATTCACATATCCCTCTCCTAGTGATAGCTACTCTACAGAGCCCTTGTTAGTTATCCTAGTCTTGCCTTGCCTGTTTTCCTGTGTTCATATTCTAGCCTGTGTTTCCTGGATTAACCCTTTCTGTGCCATTCTGTGTTTCTGTTCAGTTCCTGTATTGTTCTGCGCTTTTCACTCCCCTAGTGTTAGCTACGGAACGTTTGTTGTTTTCTAGTCTGTGTTCCCTGTATTTACCCCTGTCTCACTGTTCGGATGCTGTTTATTCCCTTGCCTGGATTATAGCCCGTGTACCTGGATTATCTCTTTGCCTTGCCCTTTTGGATACTGTTCGCCCATTGTCGACCTTCGCTTGCCCTAGGATTACTCTTTGTCTTGTCCCTGCCGTACCTGTTTGCCATTGTTTCGACCCTGCCTGTATATATGACCATGCCTTTAAATAAAAGCTTGCACTTGGATCTGCACGTCTCACGTCTCGTTAGCCACGTTACAGAATACTCAGCCACACGAGGATCCAGCGGCTTTTCTAAGGAACCCTGGTCAGGTATGGATCCATTCAACCAGCTGCTCGACCTGAGACAAGGGAGTTCATCTATTGAGGAGTATGTCACTCAATTCTGTGAGATATCTTACAGGGTAAACTTTGATGAGGTCGTATTAAAAGACATTTTTCGTTTTGGATTAACTGAGCCCATTAAGTCATGTTTACCTGAAGGGAAGTTCAATTGTAGTTTAAAGGACTTTATAGACTATGCTTTGCTGTGTGCTGACTCTTTGTTTACTGTGGGTGTCGCGGAAGAGGAGCGCAACACCGCGTCTGTGACTAAAATGGCAGCGACACCGGAGTCCGTTCACAAAATGGCGGCCACAACAACACCCCGTCATGTCATTGCTGCCAGTAAAGAGCTAAGTCAAGTCACCGTTGATCTTCATGAATCAAGGCAAGTCACAGTTGATGCCAAAAAGGCAAGTCACAGCTGATGTTAAAGAGCCAAATCAAGTCAGAGTTGATGTTAAAGAGCCCAGTCAAGTCACAGTTGACCTTAAAGAGCCAACACTGCATGAAAAGACTAATTTCCGGGATAAATCGGACAATTGAAATGTCAGTGAAACTTAAGGTGTATAACAATAAATGTAAAAATATAGCCCTAACCAGTTAATATTAAAATATTATATTAGTTTAATAATAATAATATACATTTAATACTAATAATAATATACAATTAAATAAAAAGACATGATCAGTTAATAGGGTTGTGCGATTCATCGAAATCGCATCGAATTCGCGATTTGAGACGTTGCGATTTTCTAATCGCAAAGCCTGCGATGTGGACGCGATATTACTCTGTTCCAGAGCATATGCGTGACAGCCTTGAGTGGCAGTCTTACTAACTAATAGAGTGAGCACACCTCCGTCTGTTCTCCCCAATCAGCACTGCTCTATCCAACTGCGCAAACACCCACCATTATAAAAAAAAAAAAAGCGAGAGGGATTATGGCATCTACAGGGTCAGATCGATAGTTAGGCAAAAACGTATGTAACTTCAGTTTAGAAATGACAGACAACGAACAAAAAAGGTAATTTTCAAGAGCTGCGTCACAACGCATATCAAGAGCTCCTTTATCGGTTCTGCTTTCAGTACTGGAGCAGTGGCGGTTCTACATTGAATTACTCCCCGGGCGAGACCCCCTCTGAGCGAATTCTATTTATTCTATGTTAAAATTAAATAAAAACATGGCGAAAAACATTATTAGAGAAAAACATTACTTATTGCAAAAATAGTGGTAATTATCTGCACTTCTGCATTGTAACACATTATAAAATAGTATGCAATAACTTATTGAGTGTAATTTTTTAATTTTATTTGTAATTATTAAATTATTAAACCAGGGGCGGATCTAGAAAATAATATTTAGGGTGGCAAAGGGGTGGCATGGGGTCTATGAGGGGTGGCAACACCAAAGCAAGCATGCATAGATTTTGGGGATTTATTGTCTGACGTGCACAGTTATGTTCACAAATATTGCATTACCATTAAGTAATCATCTATACTGTTAAAAAATGAAAAATAAATAACAACATTTCAATATCCATCATTGCACCAAGTCAATACACAATATGAAAAACTTCAACAGGTTATAAATGTTTCTGAGCTTGTATAATTAAAGAAGACATTCTGTTATTACCAGAGGTGGGAATGTCTGTAATCACCCAGAACACTATCAATAGTCTAGCAACACCCCAGCAACTGCATAGCAAAAGCCTAGCAACCATCCAGAATATCCTAGCAACCAACTAGCAACACTTTAGCAAACATCTAGAACATCTAACTGACCAAACTATTTATGTTTCTTAAACAAGACTTTAAGACAAGCCAGCATAAAATTGTCTTTCAAACTTTTCAATCTAGTTATTACAGGTATTCTTAAATGCTTACAATTCAAATACACAGATGACTTTCCTGCCCAGTGAACACTCATGAGATCAATAACACTTAACAAAAAGCTCTTATTAGGATTCAGGAATTATTTTTGCAGCTTAATCATGTCTATTACAGTATACAACATAAATTAAATTACAGATAATAATAATAATAATTCAGCAATTAACTTTTGGGAACGGATAATTTTCATTTTACTACTCTAAAGTAATCTTGCAGTAGATGAAAAACACTAGAAAAGTTAAAATACCAAAGAATTGTATATGAACTTGGTATGCACCACAATACAGTACAGTACAAAATAAAATAAAAAAAAAAGTAAATTCAGCATCCTCTGCACATTTGGTCAATTCACGAGTTCACACTTACATATAATAAACTGAGTAAAGGTTTATGCGTATCTGGCGTGCTGTCCAGGGAGAGGGCTCCGAGCTTGGTACTTACCCCCGAGCCCAGGGTACTCCCCCTGTACGGGGAGAGGGGTCCGAGCTCTGCATTTAGCCCGGACCCAGAGCGTTCCCCCCATGCTGGGGTAGGAACAGGCTGAAGGTGAGGAGTCGGGGTGGTGGAGGGATGCTGAAAGACTAGAACTGATGGAGGTAAGACTGCTTTGATTATTTATAGGGGTTCTCTCTCGAGCTGATTGGATAGATGGTGTGATTGCTGATGATGAAGTGGCTGTGTTAATTATCTGCGCGTGCTCCTCCCGAAACTTGTTAATAAAACATCACTTCACGAGTTCACACTTACATATAATAAACTGAGTAAAGGTTTATGCGTATTTGGCGTGCTGTCCAGGGAGAGGGCCCCAAGCTCGGTACTTACCCCCGAGCCCAGGGTACTCCCCCTGTACGGGGAGAGGGGTCCGAGCTCTGCATTTAGCCCAGACCCAGCGCGTTCCCCCCAAAGATGCAATAAGCACGGGACAGCAGCCAAAGAGGTGTGTTGATACCCCCAAAATCGGCAGAGCTTAATGTTGGTGGGGTGCTGGACGTCGCTTGGAGTAACGGCACTGCTGTGGCCTTTAGAGAAGAGAGTTTAGCTACTGCGGGAGCGGACACTGCTGCGGCATCTGAAAAACAAAGGAAAGTGGCTTCTACAGAAGCGGGCACTGCTGCAACATCTGAAAAGAGAATCTTGCTTCTGCAGAAGCGGGCACTGCTGCAACATCTGAAAAGAGAATGTGGCTTCTATTGAGACGGCACTGCTACGGCATCTGAAAGAGAATGTAGCTTCTGCGGAAGCGGGCACTGCAGCGGCAGTATGAAATGAGCAGGGCACTGTTACGGCCTCTGGAAAGAGAAGGAGGCTTCTGTGGAAATGGTCACTACTGCAGGAGCCGTCACTGCTGAGGCATCTGAAAAGAGGAGGCTTCTGTGGGAGCGGTCACTGCTATGGCATCTGAAAGAGAAGGAGGCTTCTGAGGGAGCAGTCACTGCTGCGGCAGCAGAGGAATATAGAAAAGGCTCCTGCGGGAGCAATCACTGCTACGGCGTCTGAAAAGAGAAGGAGGCTTCTGAGGAAGTGGTCACTGCTACGGCATCTGAAAAGAGGAGGCTCCTGTGGAAATGGTAACTACTGCAGGAGCCGTCACTGCTGAGGCATCTGAAAAGAGGAGGCTTCTGTGGAAGTGGTCACGGCTACAGTATCTGAAAAGAGGAGGCTTCTGTGGGAGCGGTCACTGCTACAGCAGTAGGGAAATACAGATGCAAGCTCCTGCGGGAGCAGTTACCGCTACGGTACCTGAAAAGAGGAGGAGGCTTCTGTGGAAATGGTCACGGCTACGGTATCTGAAAAGAGAAGGCTTCTGTGGGAGCAGACACTGCTGTGGCAGTGGAGGAATATAGAAAAGGCTCCTGCGGGAGTGATCACTGCTATGGCATCTGGAAAGAGGAGGCTTCTGAGGAAGCGGTCGCTGCTACGGCATCTGAAGAGAGAAGGCTTCTGCGGAATCGAGTACTGCTGCGGCAGTGGAGAAAAATCAGATAAGTCTCTTGCGGGAGCGGGGTGTTGCTGGGATGGTTGAAGTGGAGATGAGCCGCTATGAGTGGATTTAGTGGTGTTAGAGAGGATGGCTATGGCGGGTCCGAGGGTCGAGTGAACAGGGATGGACTGGCGTTGAAGGGGTCTGCTGATGAGGGTTCGGTGAGCTTGTTTGATATGGATGGGTCTTCACCGCTAGCGGAGACAGCCTCACTCTAGCGTCTGCTATGGAAGCTGGAGGTCACTGAAAAGGAAAAGGATTTATTAGTGGTGGCAGGAAAAGACTAAGATATGTGGGCCTGTGTTGCCAACAGAGGCGGCCACACACTTGCTTCGGCTGCTGTGGCTCATTCATGGGAAGGGAGTGGAGTTTGTTACATCCTGAAGAGCCTGTGGTCTGTACCACTAGCGGAGGCAGCCTCACGCTAGCGTCTGCTATAGGAGCTGGAGGCAACTGAAAAGGAAAGGGGTTAGGAGTAAAGCCGCGGTCACACTAGACTTTGATCATGCGAAATTGTTTCGCATGCTGCAACGGTCGTGATATGACGTCACGCTGTGCAGCGTCTTTTCTTTAAAAACCTAAATTCAACATGTAACAAATTGTAATACATCTAAAATGTAAAAACATGCAATCTACTCCACTTTCCTGCAGCGCTGCAGTTTTAAATTCATGTTCTTTCTGAATTAAAAGGAGGTCATGCTGTTATGTATCAATCTGCCGTCTCACGGTGTCACGTGATGCGAATTCGCAGGGCAGAGTTCACCAAGCTTGAACTTTGGAACGCAGCGAAATGCGAAAACTTTTCGCACAGGCTTGCGTTCCGGTCTGACGCATTCGTGTGAATGGAAGTCAATGGAGCGAAAAGAGCAGTGTGACCACCCCTTAACAGGAGGAAAAGACAAAAAGACATGTGAGGGCCTGTGTTGCAAGCGGAGACAGCTTTGCGCTTGCTTCAGCTGCTGTAGCTGCGTGACACAGGGGTTTGTGGCATTCGGAGAGAAAAGCTGTAAAGCCTGTGCAGCCTGCACTCCTAGCAGAGGCGGCCTCGCGTTAGTAACTGCTACAGGATCTGGAGGCTGCTGAAAAGGAAAGGGTTAGGGGAAGTAGAAGGAAAGTTTGAGATGGGTCTGCAAGCGAAGGCAGCCACATGCTTGCTTCTGCAGCTGTCAGCTACGGAAAAAGGGGGAGTGGTTTGTAACTTTGGCGGGACATGCTGAAATGTCCGGGTAGTCTGCAGCATTGCCAACTTAGCAATTGTGTTGCTGGATTTAACAATTTCTCAGACTACCCTAGCAACTTGTTTTCAAAGCAACTAGCAACAAATGTAGCCATTTTAAGAATTATTTGGAACCCTTAAAAGTGATAAAAATGGTAAAAGGCATGCGGTTTTCTCTTAACCCCACAAAAGGAAAACATATTGAAACAGCTAGCCAGCTAAGCGGCACATCGGCTGGTAATGTTAGACACTGAGGGAGGTGCCTAGCATATGCACTTCATATAAATTAAGTTGCAGGTTGCACTTGTTCAGTGATTGTTTATTTATGGTACGCCTTAATTTTTTCATTTGTACTTATGATTGATCATTACTGTTGGTCTACTGAGATTAATTTTGTTTTCTGGTTAAGATCGTACAAACCCGTTTGTTTGTTCTCTGCGAGAACGGAGCGTCGGAATTCATCAGCGTTTGCCTCTGGATTAAATACTCACCACTTCCGATCGGAGGAATTTATTGGCGCAGCCGAATGATACGAGGATGCTGGGGAAGATGGAAGTTAGGCAGTGGAGGCGAGGTTAAACCTTGGTGTCTGGGGATTCTTGTGGCTGGTCGAGCAGAGCGGCGGCCGCGATGGAGCCTGGGGCTCGGCGGCGATGACTGGCGGAGGAGGAGTGGTCCTGGGGCCGGCAGATTTGCTGCAGAGGATCCGAAAATCTTGAGTATAGGTCACGTTGTTTGGATGGGAAAAAATTGGGTCTGTGATATAATGGCAAAGGAGCGAACCGAATGCTGAAAGACTAGAACTGATGGAGGTAAGACTGCTTTGATTATTTATAGGGGTTCTCTCTCGATGGTGTGATTGCTGATGATGAAGTGGCTGCGTTAATTATCTGCGCGTGCTCCTCCCAAAACTTGTTAATAAAACGTCACATTTCATTACAGTGTACAGTACTATAGCAGTTTCCTGGTCTCCTGACACAAGACTATATCTCTAGGCAGTCATTTCTCAGTTCTGCAAACATGCAGTACACATAAAAAATGGTTACAGATAAAATTTGACAGTCACACGTTTGAAGGTGTACAACACGTGCTACAGTTTACTGTACATATAGAATATTGAAATTTCCATCATGTACTGGTACTGTACTGTAATTATACTGAATGTGTAAGTATAAAACCCATGTATATTATTCGTTCAGCTCTCGCCGTTGTTAGGATGCAGAGATTCTGATTGGTGTCATCAGTTTTGCTGCCAAATCTCATTGTTAAACTTTTTGAGAAATGTGTCTTTGTTTTGAGAATTGAATTAATGGTTTGGGAAAATGGGCCAACTAAAATCACTTATATTAAATTAACAATAGAGAAAACTGCAATACAAGATTCTTACCTAACTCTGCTATTAGTTTTCGTGATCGGCTCATGTTATTGTTTCATCCGATATGGCAGAAAGGCCTCTATATCCATGATGAAAGTGGAGCGAGCGGTCGGAGAATCAGATCACCAAACAATTACGGGATGAATCTCGGAACACATCCGGACGGGATTAGATTTCTCAGAGGACTTCTGAATAAACCGAGAAGCAGTATCTGATTCACGAACAAATGGACTGCGCTTTGTATTTTTGACTAAAAAAGAACCGGTTCTTAAGAGTCATTTGTTAATGAAGCCGACCTTATGGCGTTATTTTTTAGTCAAAAGTTATGAGCGTGTAAGACATGTTCACGAGCACATTATGTTATTTCACACGCGCAAAAATGAACCTTCAGCTGGCATGATAAAAGTACTCGCGCACAAATTCAACAACCGAGAGGTGTACAGGTAGCTGCGCGCGAGCGCCTGGCATACTCTCATAGGTTAACTCTGCTTGTACAGTGGAATCCTGCTTGCGCGCAGAGGGCTTCTGCTCGCGGAGTGCTGTTTTGCTCGCGCAGTGGATTTCTGCTCGCTCAGCTGATTTCTGCTCCCTCGAGTCTACATGACTTTTGACAATTTGGGGGCGGAACCAAGGGAGGGCACTGACTCTCTTATGATTGGTCAACTTTCATCGTAATCACACCCACAGGGACATCCTTGTACCTTGATTGACAGCTCTCATTACAGGAAGCACGGAGTTGGGTTAAGTTACCACCGAAGAAGAGTGGGAATGAATTAGAATGAGTTTTCTAATATACATAAAATGTCTCTGCACGTATAAAATGCTACGCAGATCATAGTTAAATCAAAACAAAATAAGCCTGGAAGTAATCTCACGTCTGACTATTGTTACGTCCAAGGACGTATTCATTTTTGTGTCTGTTAATTAAGAGTGTTATGTGCGTTCGTATTTCTCTTTCTCTCTCTCTCTCTGTGTGTGTCTGACTGATTAGGTAAGGACCACCACCTGTGCTCGTTTACCTGTGAGCGCTGTCCGCGCAGGCGCGCACTGATTGAGTCTAATACAAAGCAGCAGAGAGAGTGCTGAGGAGGGGAGAGACATCGCGGCGTGTGAGGTTGTTCCGCTCTCCAAGCCCAGACGAGTGAGAGCTGGTCGCGCTCTTTGTTGTATGGTCACAATGGTTGTTTTAGTGTTTTGTTTTCATTTATGATTACTTAAGTATTTATGGGTAAAGTAGGGTGGAGGATACCCATAAACTTTTCTCCTGTTTAAGGGTTAGTTAGGGAGTGAAGGAAGTTATATGTTGTTTTGTTTTTGCTTTGTTTTGTATAGGTTAGTTAATATTATCTCCTTTTTAGGTAGAGGTCTCTTTGTTTTCTTTTGAATTGGGCCCTCCTCCCGAGGTAATACTTTTGTTTTGGATTTATTTGTTATTTGTGTTCCTTTTACCTCATTAATATTTTCTCTTCTGAACCTTCCACTAAAGAGGAAATAAAAGGCAGACATGCCATTTTGAAAATGTACAACGTGTTTGGTTGTTTGTGACTCTGGGACTGGAGAGCTGGAAACCCTCAAGGTCTCTTCTTTTTTTTTTATTTGTTCGTCGTTCCCTATTTACCCCTAGACTAAAGGGGAAGACGTAACAATTGGGGGCTCGTCCGTACGACATAGTTGAAGATTTTCTAGTGAAGGAAACCAGTGGTAAGTTCAAATTTACTCTCTTCTCTCTTTATTGTTGTCTGGTATGTCTTCGTAGTAGGGGAGGGGAAAGAGTGATCTCTTGTAGTTGGAGAAATGGAATTTGATTTAACAACCTTTACTCTTTCTCCTACCACAGAGGTTTTTGAACGATGCAGGAAAAAAGATCTATTATTGATAGCAGATTTTTATGATGTTCGGGTGAAGAAAGAGACTACTAAGCAAGTTATAAAAAAAGAGTTGTATGACAAGCTAGTAGAGGATGGTATTTTGGCAGGGGATTCGGAAAAGGAGAAATCTCAGGGTGGTGCGCATATGGATTTTTCAGAGGCGGAGCAGGTGCGATTTGATCCCAGATTGGAGATTAGACTTCGTGAATTAGACTTAGAAATAAAAAAACAAGAATGTGAGTCTCAAATGATTAGGCTGCGTGTGATAGAGGCGGAGAGGGAGCGTGAAGTTCAGTTGCGTACGTTAGATCGAGAAGCATTGAAGCCGGTGCCCGTACCTCGTTCTCGACTACCTGAGTCCCCAGGTTTACCTAGCTCCGTTCCAGCTTCTAATGTTTCTGCATTTGACATTAGTAAATATGTTAAACTCGTGCCTCCTTTCAGAGAAGCTGAAGTTGATGCTTATTTTGTAGCCTTTGAGCGAATAGCTGGTAAGCTCAACTGGCCGAAAGACATGTGGGCGTTATTACTTCAGTGTAGTCTCGTGGGTAAGGCACAAGAAGTTAGCTCAGCGTTAAGTCTGGAGGATTCGCTTGATTATGATGTGGTAAAGGCGACAGTGCTCCGCGTATACGAGTTAGTTCCCGAAGCGTATCGCCAGAGGTTTCGATCTCATACGAAGACATCCAGACAAACGTATGTTGAGTTTGGAAGAGAGAAGAGAGCGTTGTTTGAAAAATGGTGCCTTTCTAGTAAAACTGACTCTTTTGAACAACTTTGTGAATTGGTATTGCTAGAGGATTTTAAAAAGAGTATTCCAGAAAAAGTTGTGCAGCATTTAAATGAACAGAAAGTAATCGCGCTTGCCGAGGCCGCGGTATCCGCTGATGAATTTGTGCTTACGCATCGTAAGTTTTTTTTGCAAGAGTTACCAACTCCTAATTTTTCGGCAGGCGCTGATAAATTTATGGGGGAGGAGTCCCCTTCTCAAACTTTTTCTCGCTCGTGGAAAAACGGTGTTCGTCCAAAAATGACTGGCAAATATTCGGCGCGTCAAGGAGACAGGCGGGCTTGTTTTTACTGCTTGGATCCTGGTCATTTAATTTCCGAGTGTAGGGAATGGAATAAAAAGAATGTGAAAACAAAAAGTGTAGCACTCACGCAGACGCTGCCAGGGTTGCGAGAGGCTGAAGTGTCTGGTTATGAACCTTTTATTCTAAATGGGCAGGTGTCAATTTCTGATTCGCAGCTTACGCATGTGTCGATCTTGCGAGATACGGGATCTTTTCAGTCATTCGTATTAGAGAGTGTTTTACCTTTCTCTGAAAATTCTTATACCGGTACTGATGTGTTAGTGCGAGGTATAGAAATGGGCTGTGTACAGGTACCTTTACACGAAGTGGACTTGAAATCGGATCTTGTCTCTGGCATGGTTAAGTTAGGTGTTCGCAAACAGTTGCCTGTTGCTGGAGTACATATTATTCTAGGAAATGATCTTGCAGGGGGCAAAGTTTTTTCTAGTCCAGTAGTAATGCATAAACCCATGGTTAAGGAGCAGCCCGACCTAGGTGTTCAGTTCCCTGCTGCTTTTCCGGCATGTGCAGTGACACGGGCTCAAGTTCAAAAGTTTCCCGATGTTGTTAATCTCTCTGATTTGTTTTTAAACACAGATTCCAAGACTGAAGAGTCAGAGTCAGGTGACGTGAGCAAAGTGACAGAGACTTCACTGATTCTTGAAACTCAGCTTAATGTTGGAAAGGAGAAGTTGGCAGCTGAGCAAAAATCAGATATTTCCTTGACAGAGTGTGTTAAGGCAGCAGTCAACGTGAAAGACAGAGCGGATGCAAAAGTAGGTTATTTTTGGGAGAATGATGTGTTAATGCGAAAATGGAAACCGCGTTATGATGAAAAAGGTTTGCAGGAGACGTTTCAAATTGTCTTGCCTGCTAGCTATCGCGTTCCAGTTTTAAAATTGGCACATGAAAATCTAATGGCAGGTCATTTAGGAGTGACAAAAAGTGTTCGCCGCATTTCGAAATACTTCTTTTGGCCTGGTCTTCGATCATCCGTTGTTAACTTTTGTCGCTCGTGTGATGTGTGTCAGCGCATTGGAAAGCCTAATCAGAAAGTCCCCGTTGCCCCTCTATATCCCATACCGGTGATTGAAGAACCATTTGAACGACTTATTGTTGATTGTGTGGGCCCGCTGCCCAAGTCCAAATCGGGACACCAGTATGTGCTAACAATTATGTGTGCCGCCACTAGATTCCCTGAAGCCATTCCCTTGCGTTCGTTAAAAGCACAGACGGTAGTGAAAGACTTGGTTAAGTTTTTTACCACGTTTGGTCTACCGCGAGTAATACAGAGCGATCAAGGATCTAATTTTACTTCTAAAACTTTTACACAAGTATTGAAGGAATTAGGAATTAAGCACAGAGTATCTAGTCCTTATCACCCTGAGTCGCAAGGTGCCTTGGAAAGGTTCCATCAAACCCTTAAAACTATGATTCGTGCATATTGTTTGCAGACAGGAAAGGACTGGGTGGAGGGGCTGCCTTTTCTGTTATTCGCGGCCAGAGAAGCAGTTCAGGAGTCCTTGGGATTTAGTCCCGCCGAACTGGTGTTCGGACACACCGTGAGGGGTCCGCTTAAATTGCTGTATGAACATTTGTTGATGAAAACTCCTTCTTCTGTGTCTCTCTTGGATTATGTGAGTTCTTTCAGAGAGAGACTTCATAAAGCGTGTGATGTAGCCAAGGCTCATCTATCGGTCGCTCAGTCGAAAATGAAGACTCAGTTTGATAAAAAGAGTGTCAGGAGGAATTTGCAGGTTGGTGACTCTGTCCTTGTGCTTTTGCCAGTGCCTGGTGCTGCTTTTCAAGCAAAGTTTTCAGGACCATATGTCATAGAGCAAAAGCTCAGTGAAACTGATTACGTTATTCAAACTCCTGATCGCCGGCGAAAAACTAGAGTTTGTCATGTGAACATGCTTAAGGCATATGTGGAGAGAGAACCGAAAAATGTTCCGTCTGTGGACGTGCCGTTGGTTTCTTCAGTGGTCACTATGACCGCCTCTTGTGCTGTAGAAGATGATGGTGTTGCTCAAACTTCTACCCCGCACCTGAAGAATTCTAGCATTTTGGGTGATTTATGCAGTTATCTGGTGCATTTATCTGAAAAACAGTATGAGGATGTGTGCAATTTGATCCAGTCTTTTCCCTCACTTTTTTCGGACGTACCTAGCAGAACATCTGTATTAGTTCATGACATTGAAGTTGAAAGTGCTTCACCGGTGAAACAGCATCCATATAGGGTGAATCCAAAAAAACGTGAAATTATGAAGGGCGAGGTAGAATATCTATTAAAACATGGGTTAGCGATACCAAGTCAGAGTCCATGGAGCTCCCCATGTTTGTTAGTACCCAAATCAGATTCCACCTATCGTTTTTGTACAGACTATAGGAAAGTTAATAATCTTTCAAAACCTGACTCGTTCCCACTGCCTCGCATTGAAGATTGTATCGATCGGGTGGGAGCGGCAAGATATGTGACAAAGATAGATCTGTTGAAAGGGTACTGGCAGGTGCCTCTCACGCCACGGGCTTCAGAAATTTCCGCCTTTGTTACACCCGACAACTTTCTTCAATATACTGTCCTGGCTGCTCGATGCGAAATGCTCCCGCGACGCTTCAAAGGCTTATGCAGAAGGTTTTATCTGATGTACCGAAGTGTGATGCATATATAGATGATGTGGTGCTGTATTCAGACAGTTGGACAGAACATATGACTAATCTTGAGTTATTGTTTACTCGATTGTCAGACGCTTCTCTGACTGTAAATCTCGCAAAGTGTGAGTTTGCGAAAGCAGAGGTGACATACTTGGGAAAGAAGGTGGGTCAAGGAAGTGTGAGACCTGTAGAAGCGAAGGTTTCTGCGATAATAGCCTATCCATCTCCATCGAATAAACGTGAGCTGAGACGTTTTCTTGGAATGTGGGTATTATAGAAATTTCTGTCAAAATTTCTCCAGTGTTGTGACTCCACTTACTGATCTACTCAGTGATAAAAGGAAATTTGTATGGTCTAATGAGTGCGAGCATGCTTTTTTGTCTGCTAAAGATCTTCTGTGTTATGCACCCGTTCTTAAGGCTCCGGATTTCCGTCGCCCATTTAAGCTGCATGTGGATGCGAGTTCATCTGGGGCAGGAGCAGTATTATTACAAGAGGACCATATGGACATTGATCATCCTGTGTGCTATTTTTCCAAAAAGTTTTCAAGGTGTCAAAGTAACTACAGCACAATTGAGAAGGAGGCTCTTGCGTTAGTACTGGCGCTCCAGCACTTTGAAGTTTATTTGGGAGGTAGTAGTGTGCCCATTATTGTATTCACCGACCATAATCCTCTGACGTTTCTTTCCCGTATGTGTAATGCCAACCAGCGTTTGATGCGATGGGCGTTAATTGTACAGGAATACAACCTGGATATTAGACATCTAAAAGGGACTGAAAATGTTGTAGCGGATGCGCTGTCCAGGGTCCATGCTGAGCCGTAAGAAAGGATGTTTTATTTTTTTTTCCTAGTTGGGGGAAAATAGGAAAAATTTATTGGTGGGGGTGTTACGTCCAAGGACTAATACGCACAGCCCTCTCAGTTAAAGGATTTACAAGACTGGGAAGGATAAAAATGTTTTATCCATCTCTGATAATCCCAGGTTTCTATGGTCAGGCAGGTTTGTTTACATATAGGAGAAATCGATGTTGTTCCCTCAACATAGGATCTCGAGGCCACGACTTCATATTGCGTGGCCACGACAAAGGATATTGTTACCTCGACAAAATAATCTCGTGGCCACGACAAAACTAAGTGAAACGAACATGTTACCACCGTACATATGAGAATTTGTGAATTGCTGTAAAATTCAGCTAACAAAATAGCTGATTGTTGTCATTACATTTGTATTAACATGTTATGTTTCATGATTCTAGCTTGTGCTTAAGCAATGAAAACTGTACAATGTATTTAGAGAAAATGTGTTTTATTATATTTTATTTTTTTCACAGGATCCTCTGTTCGCAGACCCAACCATTCATCTGAAGGACTGTGAAAATGTGACAGAACCACCAGTGACAGTTTCCACAAAATAAAAAGAAAGGACATGGCAGAGGATGATAGGGGTATTGATATTTCACTGAAATTAGCCTGCTGTACTCACTGTTTCACACATGCATACGATCGTGGTCAAACGTTTACACATCACATTGCAGAATATGCATAATGTTATATAACAAAATAAGTTTTTTATTTATTTATTATTGTTTAGGACTGTCCTGATGAAGCCATTTCATTTAACAAATGTTTACGTTTAGTCTGCAAGTCAAAATAATAGCTGATAAAAAAAAAAAAAAAAAAAAGGAATCGTGGTTCATGTTTGTTTTGTGATAGTGTTTCACGAGTCCTTTGTTTCTCCTGAGCAGCTCAACTGCCTGCTTTTCTTCAGAAAACTCCTCAAGGTCCTGCACATTCTCAGGTTTTCCAGCATCTTTTGCAGATTTGAACCCTTTACAGCAGTGACTATGATTTCAGATCCATCTTTTCACACTGAGGACAATTGAGTGACTCATACATAACTATTATAAAAGGTAAACACATTTACTGATGCTCAAGAAAGCAACACAATGCATTAAGAAATGCAGGGTGTAAGGTATTTGAATTGGGTGATCGGTAAACTCCTTATTTTGTCTGAAAAGTATAAAAAAATAAGTATTTTATATAGCTTCTGAAGGGCAGTACTAAAATAACAAATATGATTTACTCATTATCATCCTGTTCAAAAGTTTACACCCCCAGCTCCTAATGTATTGTTTCCTTCTGGAGCATCAGTGAATGTTTTCACCTTTTATAATAGTTGTGTATGAGTCCTTCAGTTTTCCTCAGAGTGAAAAGATGGATCTCAAAATCATAAGTCATTATTGGACAGGGGCCAAATAGGCAGAAGATGCTGGAAAACCAAAGTATTTGCGGGACTTGGAGGATTTTTCTGAAGAACAGCAGGCAGTTGAACTGCTCTGGGCTGCATTTCCCAAAACACTTTAATCGTAAGTAGATTGTAGAACCTGCAGCCCTGGACAATCAGGGGACTCATGAAAACATAAAACATAAAAACAGCTGTGGGTCATCCAGGTAATGACACAGTATTAATAATATTTGCAGTTCTGTTAAATGTTTGCAGTCCTGCGTTTGCTGAAAAATAAAATTGAGTTTTGTTGATACTTTGCTGTGTTTGTGACTTTCTTTACTGTTTTTATGAGTGCATATGACGCATTTTTGTGTAGAAGGCCAGTAGCATTTTAAAATATATTAAGTGCATGGTAATTTACAGATGTTTACTGAGATATATGATTGGCCGTTTACAGAGATTTCACTGCTTGTGAACAGGACGATACATGGATTTAACGGTGAATGCGTCGAACATTTCCAGCTGTGTCTGGGAGTTTATTGCATTAGTGAGCGGATTGGAAAACTGCCGCACACAAAAGAGTTCGTTTCTGTTCGTGTCAAGAAATCAGAAACGCCAGCGCACTTACACTGAAACTGCCGGAAACGTGCCGTTTACGGGTTTGTGCGCTGACGTGCTCAGTCCTGAAACGCGCATTTTCACGCAGTGCAAGGCAGGTCACAGTTGATCTTAAAGAGCTATGTCTAGTTATAGTTGATCTTCGTGAATCCAGTCAAGCTACCGTTGATCTTCACGAGTCAAGCCAAGTCACAGCTGATCTTCACGAGTCAAGCCAAGTCGCATCTGATCTTCACGTCGCAGCTGATCTTCACAAGTCAAGCCAAGTCGCAGCTGATCTTCACGAGTCAAGCCAAGTCACAGCTGATCTTCACGAGTCAAGCCAAGTCACAGCTGATCTTCACGAGTCAAGCCAAGTCGCAGCTGATCTTCACGCCGCAGCTGATCTTCACGAGTCAAGACAAGTCGCAGCTGATCTTCACGAGTCAAGCCAAGTCACAGCTGATCTTCACGAGTCAAGGCAAGTCGCAGCTGATCTCCTAAAGTCAAGTCATTTCTACGCTGATCTCCCAGAGTCACAGCCCGTCACGGCTGACCTTCCAGAGTCGGGTCACGTCTCCGCTGACGCACCCAGATCATAAAGGTCAGTCTTCCATTATCCCAGTTTGATGTCTAGTTTGAGGGATGTACCGCTGGTGTCTGCATGCACGGCTGGTATCCCCAAACCAACTCACTGTAACCCTCCTGTTCCTGCGCATATTCCCCTGTCCGAAGTGCTTCCCAAGATGGGAATCGCTTTGTTGCGTTTGGGCTGCATACACCACCGCAGAACTGCCCGAGGTGACTGCACCCGCTGCAGCTTCTCCAGAGGTGGCGGCACATGCTGTAGAACCTTTAGAAGCGATGGGGCTCGCCTCAGTCCCTTGTATGGTGGTAGCGCTCAGCAATGTACTCTCAGCCTGTTGTGTTGCGGTCGAAGAGACCATTATTGAACTCTCCTTGTGTCCTGAGTTTACCACTGTAGAACCTCCAGAGGTGGCGGCAACCGCTGCAGAACCTCCAGAGGTGTCAGCGGTATCCGTCAATGAACTCTCGTCCTATCCTGTCACGGCTATGGAGGCCGTCAATGAACTCTCGTCCTGCCCTGTCACGGCTATGGAGGCCGTCTGTGATTCCTTGACCTGCCCTGTCACGGCTATGGAGGCCGCCTGTGAATTCTCTGCCTGTCCTGTCGCAGCCAAAAGGGCTGTCCCTGAATTCTCGTCCTGCACTGTCACGGCTATGGAGGCCGCCTATGAATTCTCTGCCTGTCCTGTCGCAGCCAGAAGGGCTGTCTCTGAACTCTCGTCATGTCTTGTCACGGAGGCCTCTTTTGAACATTTGCCCTGCTCTGAACCGGCCAAGGAAGCCATCTCTGAACTCTTGCCCTGTGGCTGATTGTGAACTGCCTGCCTGCTCAGTTGCCACCAGAGCTAACGTTGAGAGACTTCCCATGTTCCCTACCTCAGTCCTTGTGTCTGTGTCATGTTCTTTCTCCTCCTTGTGTCTCAGTTTTCCCTAGGTCCCAGTCTCTGCTGTGGGTTCCTGATTCGTCGTGGTGTGCTCCACCGGTCCCGTCTGATCCGCCGTGGTGGTCTTCTGCTCCGCCGTGGAGGTCTCCGGCCCTGTCTACTCCGCACTAGTGGGCTCTTGCTCTGTCTGCACCGCCGTGGAGGTCTTCTGCTCCGTCTGCTCTGCCCTGGTGGGCTCCAGCTCCATCTGCTCCACTCCGGTTCCGTCTTCTCTGCTCTGGTGGGCTCCTTCTCCGTCTGCTCTGCCCTGGTGGGCTCCTGTTCCATCCTGGTCTCCGCCTGTGTTCTCTGCTTCACCGGTTCTGCCTGGGTGTCCTGCTCTGCCTGCTCTGCCTCAGTCCCCGGTCTTCCCACTTCCACGTGGACCTGACCCTCCATCCCTCCCCCTGTTCCGCCTCCGCTCCACCACCCTCCTGGATTGTGTAATGTTTGGAGCGTCTGGAAGCCGCTCTCTGTGTTCCCAGTATTTTACCCCTGTCTCACTGTTCGGATGCTGTTTATACCCTTGCCTGGATTATAGCCCGTGTACCTGGATTATCTCTCTGCAAATTTTACCTGCGTGATAGGACACAAGATTAAAATAATATGTTTAACTTGTATAGCGCCTCTCCCAAGCTCAAGGACGCTGTACAAAAGCAGAAACACAATAGACAGTCGATTCACATAATCGTAACAGTAATTTCACAATCAATTAATCAGTTAAGTGATCAGGACAGGTATCTAAAGTTATAACAGTATGAATGTAATCTGACACGAAACACTTGAGATCAGGACAGGTATCTGAAGTTATAATATAAAAGGTATGTGACATGAAACACTTGAGATCTGGACCTGTATCTGAAGTTACTGTATATAATAAAAAAAAGTATGTGACACGAAACACCTGACATCAGGACAGGTATCTGAAGTTATAACAGTATGAATGTAATCTGACACGAAACACCTGAGATCAGGACAGGTATCTGAAGTTATAACAGTATGAATGTAATCTGGTATCTGAAGTCATAATATAAAAGGTGACACGAAACACCTGTGATCAGGACAGGTATCTGAAGTTATAATATAAAAGGTATGTGACACGAAACACTTGAAATCAGGACAGGTATCTGAAGTTACTGTATATAATATAAAAGGTATCTGAAGCTATAACAGTATGAATGTAATCTGACACGAAACACCTGTGATCAGGACAGGTATCTGAAGTTATAACAGTATGAATGTAATCTGACACAAAACACCTGTGATCAGGACAGGTATCTGAAGTTATAATATAAAAGGTATGTGACATGAAACACTTGAGATCTGGACCTGTATCTGAAGTTACTGTATATAATATAAAAGGTATCTGAAGTTATAACAGTATGAATGTAATCTGACACGAAACACCTGTGATCAGGACAGGTATCTGAAGTTATAACAGTATGAATGTAATCTGACACGAAACACCTGTGATCAGGACAGGTATCTGAAGTTATAATATAAAAGGTATGTGACACGAAACACCTGACATCAGGACAGGTATCTGAAGTTATAACAGTATGAATGTAATCTGACACGAAACACCTGAGATCAGGACAGGTATCTGAAGTTATAACAGTATGAATGTAATCTGACACGAAACACCTGAGATCAGGACAGGTATCTGAAGTTATAACAGTATGAATGTAATCTGGTATCTGAAGTTATAATATAAAAGGTGACACGAAACACCTGTGATCAGGACAGGTATCTGAAGTTATAATATAAAAGGTATGTGACACGAAACACTTGAGATCAGGACAGGTATCTGAAGTTACTGTATATAATATAAAAGGTATCTGAAGTTATAACAGTATGAATGTAATCTGACACAAAACACCTGTGATCAGGACAGGTATCTGAAGTTATAACAATATGAATGTAATCTGAGACGAAACACCTGAGATCAGGACAGGTATCTGAAGTTATAACAGTATGAATGTAATCTGACACGAAACACTTGAGATCAGGACAGGTATCTGAAGTTATAACAGTATGAATGTAATCTGACACGAAACACTTGAGATCAGGACAGGTATCTGAAGTTACTGTATGTAATAAAAAAAATATTTAACACGGAACTTAGAATTTAGGACTGCGCATGTGCACTGGCTGGTCCAGCCTGAGAAAAAAAAATATCTTTTTAACATTATTTGAGCAATTGAAACAACATTTATGAGACAGTTGTTGTCAGATTTCATTGGTAATTTCAAATATGAAATTTAATTGTAAACTTGGTGAACAGTTTTGGAGAATTTTATGTTTTTTTTTTTTCAAAATTGTATGAACAAAAGAGTAAAAAGAATATCTGGTACACTGTAAATGATAAAGAAAATACTTCAAGACATCTTATGGAATATAATAAGCAACTAATTTGATGTTAACAATGTGATTTTATTTATAAATGTTTATAAAGCTGCTTGTACTTGTTTTGAAGATATATACATTACTGTTCAAAGGTTTCAAAGAACCTTATGGTTCTTTCTTTGTGCATATTTACCAACTGCCTTTATCTGATTAAAAATATAGTCAAAAACAGTAATATTATGAAATATTTTTTAACAATTTAAAGTTAATGTTTTCTTTATTTTTCCTGTGATGTCTTCAGTGTCACACAATCCTTCCAAAATGATTCTATATGTTGATTTGCTAATCATCAAATATGCTGATTTGCTGCTCATGAAACATTTATTATTATCACAGTGGGAAATGGTTGTAGCCTACTGCTTAATGAAGTGTGGAAACCATTATACAGTGACAGGAAGTTCAGAAGAACAGCATTTATTTTGAATAGAAATCTTTTCTAAGATTATAAATCGCTTACTCTTTACTGTCATTTCTTTTTATTATTAATTTAATGCATCCTGGTTGAACAAAAGAATATCCTTAAAGTACACGGAGCTGACACCTCTGACGGTGGTGACGAAAACCTGAATTTGTCTTTTTTTAACTATCAAATACATTGAATCAATCAATTACTGTATTAAAACAAACAGTGAGTATGTTATTGTTTATAAAGCTTTTATTCAAGAGTCCCATTGAAGTATTTTGATATATCATTGGAATACAAAATCCTATGGTGGTGACATCTGATGGTGTTGACAAATTTGGCATTTCTTTCACAAAACAAATAGAGTTCATGTAGTAGCCATTTTTTTTTTTTTTTTTTCTGTTGATGCTAGATGTTAATGGAACCCGCTTCAGGATAATAAAATGATCTAAATATTTCAAATACTTTCCTAAGAAATTGGAAGATGGTGTTGTGACCAGGAAATGTTAACATTAGGATTTAAAATATTCTAAAACTATAAAACTGACCACAGCCTGTCTGACAGTGATGTACTCTGAAGAAGGATTGTGGCAAGGGGGTCCTTTAAAGTGACAGCTGCCCCTGATTTTATTACAGTTTAACAAATGTCTGACGGTGTTGACAAAAAGTGGGGACACAACTTTGAAACCTTATGAAACATGCATGTGTCACTGAAAAACAACCTTGCTTTGATGTGATATATTATTAAGTGTTGCTTTTCATAAAACAAGTTCTTTTTCATCATTAAAAATCATTTTTATCCATTTTATAGCATATGAACGATTGAACCCTTCTCTGTGGACACACTATTTTAGATGTAGTGAGAAGACAATAAGTGTCATAGATTTCACATAATAATGATAAAATTAAATTGAAGGGGATAATTGTGTTAAATACATTATTAATCCCCATAACATTTACAATTGAACAAATCTTTTATTTTTAAACCTAATAGCAGTTACAATTTCTGGACATGTTTTGTCCCATGTCTCTAGAATGACTGAGCTGTAATGTACTGTTAAATTTTAGAATTTTGTTTGATAAAAAACACAAAGCTGTGTGAAATAATGGTTTAGACCTGCGTGAGTGGGATTCGAACCCTGGTCCAAATAAATGCATGAAAAAAATCTGATTGACTGTGACATCATTTCCGCTCTTTGGCCAGCTGTTGATATGCTTCAATAGGCTTGTTTGAGATGCGCCTCGCCTCGCCTGAAATGTAGGCGAGAGTAGAGGCTGCAGTGAGGGGAGGAGTGAAATTAGCGCAGTCAAGACGGACAGTTCTGACCTCTCGAAGTGGAACAGATACCTACGAGATCAAAGGCAGATATTGCGTTATTCTCACTCATGCCCTGTGCTGCTGATGAACATGATATAATTTCAGTTCTGTTGCTTATATATGAATATAAAAATGATTAACAAGACACTCAAAGTGCTTGCTATTTAATTCCATATGAAAGGCGTATTTATCATCCATTTTTATTTTAATTCAAACATGTATTTTAGATTTTTATAGAAAATATGACAACAATCACATATCTCACACAGAGATCGCACTGTCATGGTGTTTGGGAATATACATGCACAATTTAAATACATAATAGCATGAAATCAGATTAAAAAAATAAAACATTTTGGAAGAGAAAGCAGCATCACGGTTGTCCCAATGAGCATGCTTTTGATCAGCGCAGTCGGTGGAGAGCAACTGCGCGCGACTGCTCAATCCGACACAGCCGCCTCGCCGTCGCGAGAGTTTTTTGGCATACGTCAGCATGACATCAGAGCAAGGCGGATGTAACTCGGACACTTTTCTAACCAGCATGCATCTCGCGGTGATCACTGGTGATCGGTTCTGCACAGATTTTGCTAATCTCAAACAAGCCTAAATTCATTAGCAGTGTTGCCAGATTGGGCAATTTTGAATTTTATTGTGCGGGTAAATATTAGGTGCTTTCGACTTCATGCAGCGCCGCAAAAATCGGCTGCCGCCTGACAAAAGCGATACATTCTGGTTAGAACATTTGTCTGACTTTGATCAGCGCTGCAGCCGCCTTATGATCACATGTGCCATCAAAGTACCGTGAGAACAAAACGAGACCATGCCGCCGAGGTCAGGCCCTGCAGTTGCTCAAAATTGGCTGCAAGAACCTTGATGATGACACACTTTATCCTCATTGTTTAGATTATGTGATGACAAGCACGAGGTGTGTTGCGTGTTTATTCTAACAATTAAATTCCAATAATGCTCACAAATCTGTGTTTTTTTAACAGTAAAAGCATTTTTAGTGTAGTCGCACTGTTATACTGAATCACGTTTATCAATAAAACACTGATAAAAGCATATATACCCCCACTTTATTGGTATTTAAATAGTATATATTTATGTTGAAGTTTATTCATGAACAGATGGCGCTGTATTAAGCAGTATATAAAAAGTGTTTCTGTTGCTCATAAAAACGTTTCTGTCTATTTGACAAATATTGCATTTAATTCACTTTATCTGTGATAAGAGTATGGAAACATCGTGCGAGCGTCACTACCGGGAGCAGAAGGTGTCCGACTTGAAGGCCTTCTCAATATGCATTCTTGTCTGTACTTGTGTTCTTGTGGACTTGTGAAACAGCATCAAGTACTGTTCCAATTCAAAGTTCGCATCTAGCCAAGGACAGTTCAAATCCCCGGATGTGTTCTTGCTCCACCCCCTTTATCAAGAGGGTTGTTTGAGCACATGTTTTTGTGGCACATTTATGAAAATATAAATTGTGAAATATAAAACCTTAGCACCTCAAGGTAAGCTTTTATATGTGTAGTATTTTTCATACAGTATCTGTCAGGGTTGGGGGTGAAGGGATGAGAGCGAGGACTCAAATGCAGGAGGAAAAGGGCTTTATTAGCACAAAAATATAAATAAAAACAAACAAAAACTACCCCATAGGTGAAAACAGACTGGCAAGGCTGTACAAGGCAGGGCAGAACACCAGGCACGCACACCACATTCGACGTTTGACAACGTCAAATGGGCGGCCTGACACTACCCCCCTCCAAAGGGACGCCACCTGGCACCTAATGAGGACACCAAAAACAAGACAGGAACATGACAACACAAGACTAGCACAAACATGAGAACATAACATAAGACAGACAGGGGTCAACACACAGGGACAAGGAAGGGAGGGACGGAGGGAAACCAAGCCAGTTCCAGAAAATCAGTCCAGGAAGTCTTTAGAATGGTCCAGGGTGGGACGGGAGGGTTGAGTCAGGGAGGCTCCAGCAGTGCTGAGGTCCTGGCAGATGGCCAGGGCAGGGCCAGAGAGACAGACCAGGCAGGCTCTAGCGCATCAGGGGTCCCAGAAGGAGGCCAGGGCGGGACAGGAGGGTTGAGCCAGGGAGGCTCCAGCAGTTCTGGAGTCCTGGCGGACGGCCAGGGCGAGGCCGGAGGGACAGACCAGGCAGGCTCTAGCGCATCAGGGGTCCCGGCAGGAGGCCAGGGCGGGACCAACAGCTTGGCAGGCAGCAAGGGTGGCCCCGGCAGGACAGGAAGTAAGGGCAGAGTCGTCAGAGCAAGGAGCTTGAGCTTGGGCGGAGCCTGCAGGGCAAGGAGCTTGAGCTTGGGTGGAGCCGGCAGGGCAAGGAGCTTGGAATCTGGGTGGAGCCGGCAGGGCAAGGAGCTTGGGCGGCGCTGGCATCAAGGCAAGGAGCCTGGGCGGTGCCGGCAGAGCGAGGAGCACGGGCGGAGCCGGCAGAGCGAGGAGCTCTGGGACGGCCTCCAGGCCTTGAAGGGTGGAAGAAGCGTTCTGGAGAGAGTGGAGGGTGGCGCAAGCCCTTCCTCCGCTGAGTCCTCATGGTGGCGAGTTCGTTCTGTCAGGGTTGGGGGTGAAGGGATGAGAGCGAGGACTCAAATGCAGGAGGAAAAGGGCTTTATTAGCGCAAAAATATAAATAAAAACAAACAAAAACTACCCCGTAGGGGAAAACAGACTGGCAAGGCTGGACAAGGCTTGGACAGGGCAGGGCAGGGCAGGGCACGAACACACACCACATTTGACAACGAACTCGCACGGGACTGAAAAAACAAGGAGATCATAAAGGGAGCAAATGAGGAGGGTGACGAGGTGAAACACAGGTGGGGCAAATTAACCAATAATCAGGAAACAAGGTGGGTGGGGTCAAGACAAATTGACATGAGAGCACATGGCAGACAGAAAACTAGGACAAAAGCCATGTGCTCACACAAAACAAAAACACAAGCACATGGCCAGCAATACAAATCATCAGCCATGTGCTAAACAGGACACGAACATGCAGCTAATGAGAATACTCACACAAGACATGACAGCATGAAAGCACGCAGCCAATGAAAAACACAAGCTGCGTGCCACACAGAACAAGACAAAAGAGAAAGCACGCGGCCGAACCCGAACCGCGTGCCGGACAAAACACAAGGCATACAGACAGAGGAGCGCACGTCCCGAGCGAGACAGACCTGGAACGTGAGTGTCCAAATCCCAACACGAAAACCAGAACAGAGCCTGAACAAGCCATCCGAACACCACGCTCCAACATGAAACAGTGCACGTAGACAAGAGAGCACACTCGAAGCCGCGCGCTCACCAGAAAACAAGACAAGAAGGGAGTGTCAGAGCTCTGTCACAAAACCATGAATAAACTAGACCGAAGTGACAGAACCCTGACAGTATATCGATAAATGTTTTGAAGAAAAATGACATTTGACAATGTTCAGCTACACCTTGCTGAATGTAATTGAATAAAATAGCATTCTGAATGGTCTTATATGTACATGGATCATTTTTAATGTAGTACTGAAAACAAAATTTAGTTACACAGTTCAGTTCTTTGAATAAACATGACATTTCAAATAAGATAAGCAAGATAAGTTAATTCAACAAGATGTGTAGTTCAAACTAATTTTGCTTTCGTGTTTGTACCACTCAAGATAGCAATAAAAGTTGTCCTCACTAATTTTATGTTGTTCCAACTGGGATTCAAGTTTGTTATGGCTCTTTTTTTGTTTTTTGGTATAGCCCAAAAAAAATTGGATTAAAGTTGAAATACAAAGTTGATCAGACTTCATTTTTGTCACCCCAACCATTAATTCAGGGTTTAAAGAACTATGTGCATACAATACCTTCCTTAGCTTACCTAAAACAGCATCTTAAGGCAGCCAGGTTACTTAATTATTTTAAGCTGAATCAGCTCATTTGTTTTTACAGTGCATACATTTAATTTAAAATTCACTGTCTTTATTTTCAAGGAAAACAGGCGCAAAAATTACTCATGTTGCACTCTAGAATGCTCACTAGAATGGAAATGTCATGGTCCTTGTTTGTTACAAACTAAAGGGTACTGGCTATTTAAAAAAAAAAAAAACAAGAAAAAACCTTTTGTGTCCCTCCCCTAATATCCTGTTTTAATCAGTAAAATGCCAACACAAGACAGAAAACTGCGGTTATATGGGGTCTCTAAAGGTAAACATGAGAGCACGCATAGGGTTAACTGGCAGGGCTTGGTATGGGCTGGGAAATTGTTTGCTGAGGGGGAAAATTACGGTCAGTTTCCCGTTGTCAAGCTGTCGGGAAGTTGAGCAGCAAAAACACACCCAGGCCAGAACTCATGCTGGCACCAGCAGAGAGAACAGAATGGAGAGAGAAACACAGAGACACAGAGCAAGAGAGAGGAGGAAAGAGAGAGAGATGATGAGAGGTGGGACGCAGACTAAAAATATGGACAAAAACACACCATCATTGTGGAAATAGCTGGCTCATTGGAGATTTTCTCATAGGGTGTGCATTACAGCATAATTACATTATACCCTCAGGGATTCGTCACAATCACCCGCTCACAGTCACCTGAGTACTGATCACCCGCACCTGCTGTCACCAATCAAGCCACGCTAACACACACACATCCCAGCCTCTCATTGTCCGGTCTACCGGTTCACCTACACAGACTGCTCTGGACTCCCTAAGCACAGGCCCAGCTCCACGTGGGGGCCTGGAGGGGCCAATCAGAAGCTTGGCCCACCCAATCAGAAGCTTGGCCCACCCTGGCCCCACACATAACAGCCAATCACAAAATTAATGTGATATTCAATTGAGGTTCATATATATTTTTTATTTTTCGTTTTCTTACCGCCAACACCCACATACGTGCTAATACTGTATTTTCGCGCATCAGGGAGCCGCTATCAATATGCACGGAACTGAAATCCTTTTAAATGAGCGCTCGCGCCTTTCACTTTTCGATTTGGCGATCACGTGTACAGTGCTCTGTGTAAAGGGAGAACGTCTTACAAGATCAGATATTTGTCAATGAGCTAAGAATCTGTTGAGGCATGGTTTTGTCAGTCTCAGTGGTGTAGTGCAGAGTATATTCAGGTATACGGCTTATCAGTCGGCTTTGCGTAGCCTACCTACTTCTAAATACCCTCTGATGCGCATTCAGTGGTGTCTCGCATTAGCCAAAATAATGACAGTCCACCACATGACTTGCTAATCAAATCGTCTGTGAATAAATGCAAATATTGTATATAGTGATGCGGTCAGGACGCGCCGGCTTCCCTTTAAATATGATTGATTATTGCGCCCGCACCTGCTTTGTCCCGAGATGCTGACAGAGATGCTGCCTCTTCAACAACAACAACAACTTCGAATGAAGACGTCAGCCAAAGTGAACACTCTTTAATAACAGAACCAGTGCTCGAAATGTGACGGACACTTATGGCGTCAAATCTGTGCCATTAATAAGTGGCGCGCACGGTAAATCACTTCCGCGAGAGGAAAACCGATCTACACGCGAGGAAACGAGAGCCCGCGAGCTAATTTCAAACACTCGCGGCGTCACTGCGTCCTCTGCGCACAATACAAGCCCTCGCGGCGTGATCATCCCCACATCCTCGCTCGATCTTCTCTCACCTGCTCCCGAACACTTCTATTTTTGTCAGTCGTGGGGCGGGCTTGCTGTTTTAATTGTTATCTCTAACGCCATTGGTTACTTCCCCTTTTCCGGAAGTCAGCTGTGATTGGACGCCTGTGAAAAGGCCATCCATAATTCATTTGAAAAAAGCTTATTAACATAAATTCTTCCGTTTACTAGCGTTTGAGCTTCTTCCAGTTTGAGAAGTTACCTGGAGAGTAGAACAGATTTGAAACTGCCTGCACTAAAACAAATTCTCAGAGCACACTTTGTTGAAAAAGATGCAACAGAACTGTATCATTCACTCACCCGTGCAGTCCAAGAGCCTAAGGAAACACCGATTCAGTTCCTGGTCCGAGCCATGGATCTCAGGCAAAGAATTCTGTCAGCATCTGAGAATGTAAAGACTGGATTAAAATACAATCATGAACTAATTCAAAATCAGTTTTTGCAGACCGTCTGGACAGGCCTCCAGGATGACAGCATACGACAGACCTAAAGCCCTACCTGGAAAACCCGCTGGTGGAGGATGAGGTGCTTTTGGAAAAAATTAACATGTCATACAGCCTGGAGCTTGAAAGAAAATCAAAGCTTTTAAACACGCGACCCAAGACTGCAAAGGTGGCCACAGTTTGTGAGGAGGAACAGACACATGCTGATCAAGATAAAGGTGTCAATGTAAAGAAAGAGAAATAATCTAAACCCAACAGCCTGATGGAGAAGTTGGATGAAAGGGACAAAGTGATTTGTGAAGCGATTCAGAACCTAACTTCTCAAGTGGCAAGCCTGGCTCAGACATCACGACCTCAAACACTCAGAAACAATAACCAGAGATCCAATCGGAGACAGTGTTCGCCTGCTCGAGTAAACAGGAGACACTGTATCCAGTGTGAGCAAACCAACCCCGAAGGAAGGTGTGAACACTGTTACAAGTGCGGCAGCAGTGAGCACTGGGCTGCAGGTTGTCGGAAACGAGCGGTGCTCAACGCTACGTCAAGCAAGATTGAGATTACCTCAGATATCATGGCAAGTTTATCAAGAACTCACTCACCTGGAGGGCCAGGGTCAACTAAACAAGAGAAAACGGCCAGTTTAGTGGGACGCAGGTGTCCGGTTCGGTGTTCACTGGGAGGTGTTAATACATCAGTGCTCTGGGACATGGGGTCGCAAGTTTCAATTGTGAGCTCAGAGTGGAAGAAGAAACACTTACCTGATGCAGAGGTGAGACCAGTAGGAGAACTGCTTGAGGAGAGAGAACTCCATCTGACTGCAGCAAATGAGATGAGCATCCCATATGAGGGCTGGATGAAAGTGGAGTTTTGTCTGTGGGCAAACACTGAGACTGGAGGGAGGGACCGACATCTGCTTGTACCGATCCTCATTGCATCCAATGAGTTGGAGAAACCAATCATTGGTTTTAATGTGATTGAAGAACTTGTCCAATCTAAGGCAGTCCAGCAGATTCCATTGAGTGCTCTCGTGAACACACTGAGTTCATCTCTAGAAGTTAGCCCAAGGAAAGCAAAAGCAGTACTATCACTCCTAAAGAAATGTAAAAACAGCAGCAACTGTCATACTGTAAGACTGGGACGAAGACCTGTGATCCTCCCAAGGCACGAAAGGGTGAGTGTCAGTGGTGGAAAGGGGAGGAAGACAGGTGACCTGGGAACACAGGTAATGCTGGAGCCCAATTCAGAAGCGCCATGGCCTGCAGGGATAAAGATAAACAAACAGATTATCCAGGTGCCTCTGAAGGACAGCGACAGTATCACAGTGATGGTAGAAAATACCACAAATGAAGAGGTGATTCTTCCTGCTCGGACAGTCCTGGGGTGGTTGCATGCAGTGGATAGTATACATCATATGGAAGTAAAAATACCATCTCCAACTGAGTCCCAACCTCAGCCTTCATCACTTCACAAAGACTTATCTCCAGAGACTCTGTCCAGGGATCAAGAGAGTGAAGAATGGGCAGATCTCAGTCACTTATCTGGAGACCAGCAGGAACGTGTCAGACAGCTGCTGAGGGAGAATGCAGGAGTGTTTGCCAAGGATGACTGGGATACTGGATGTATTCAGGACCTGAAGATGGACATCCATTTGAAAGATAACGTCCCTGTTCGGAAAACATATAACTCAATCCCTCGACCCCTGTATCAAGAGGTAAAGACCCACATACAGACCTTGCTGAGTCAAGGTTGGATCCAAAAATCGACGTCCTCCTACTCCTCACCAGTGGTGTGCGTGAGAAAAAAGATGGGAGCTTGCGTCTCTGTGTGGATTACCACCTGCTGAATGAGAAGACACACCCCGACCGGCATCCTATCTCACGAATTCAAGAGATTCTAGAAAACCTAGGGGGAAATTCGTGGTTCACAGTGCTGGACCAAGGAAAAGCCTACCATCAAGGATTCATGAGTGAAGACAGCAGGGCCTACACTGCCTTTATAACACCCTGGGGGCTGTACGAGTGGGTGCGGATACCCTTTGGACTCACAAATGCACCAGCTGCCTTCCAGAGGTACATGGAAGGGTGTTTAGGAGAGTTGAGAGATGATATCTGTATCCCCTACCTTGACGACGTGTTAGTTTTCAGCAAGAACTTGACCAACATCTAGAAGACTTGACGAGAGTGCTACAGCGACAGCAACAATGTGGTATTAAGCTCAGACCAAAGAAGTGCGAATTTTTCAAGCGAGAGGTATGTTACATAGGCCGCATCATCTCCGAACAAGGGTACAGGATGAACCCCAAAGAAATGGAGGTGGTGCAAGCGTTAAAATGGGAAAGGCCCAGCACTGTCCGTGAGGTGAGGAAACTCATGGGTTTCCTAGGCTATTACAGATCATACATTGCTGACTTTGCCAGAATAGCCAAGCCACTTTATGAACTGTTAAAAAAAAAACCTGGGATGGGCAGAAGGAAGGTCCCAGGAAAGAGTGGCAACCTCCCCTCACAAGCACACCCGTCACAGCCGGTAGAGTGGTCAGGGATGCATCAGGAAGCACTGGAGAGGCTGATTGCTGAGCTGTCAAGCCCACCAATTATGGCATACCCAGACTTTGAAAAGCCCTTCGTCCTTCATGTGGATGCATCCGAGGAAGGGCTGGGAGCAGTACTGTACCAACGACAAGAAGGCAAGCTCAGAGTAGTGGGTTATGGGTCACGGACACTGACCCCTGCCGAAAGGAACTACAAGCTGTACTCCGGGAAGCTGGAGTTCCTGGGGCTCAAATGGGCAATTACAGAGCGTTTCCGTGACTACTTGTTCTATGCGCCGCATTTCACTGTCTACAGTGATAATAACCCCCTGACGTATGTCATGAAAACTGCAAAACTGAACGCGGCAGGTCAGAGGTGGGTATCTGAGCTAGCAGACTACCGTTTCATGTTGAAGTACCGACCAGGTACAGCAAATCGGGACGCAGACTTCCTTTCTCGGAGACCAGTACCCATTGAAGTCACAATCAGAGAGTGTACTCAGGTTTGTGAACCAGAAGTCCTGGGATCAGTCGGGGAAGCTCTGAAAGCACAATGTCGGGGAGAGGTGGATTGGATATCCGCAATCTCTTGTAACCTAGATGTCCTGCCGGAGGAGCCAAAGGGGGGATCAGAAATCAGTCAACGGCTAACATCTCAGGATATCAGGAATGCACAAATGAGTGATTCAGCCATCAGCCGAGTACTCGAACTGAAACAGAAACAACTCTTCCTCAAACACAAAGACAAACTAAAGGAACTGGAAGCTGTGAGACAACTGCTGAAAGAGTGGCACCATCTGCAGATTGATGAGGAGGGCATCCTGCAAAGAAAAATAACGAACAGAACACAATTAGTTATCCCAGAAAGCTTGAAAAACATGGTCTACAAGTACTTACACGAAGACATGGCCCACCTTGGTGCTGATCGTATGGTCGCAGCAGCTCGTGCACGTTTCTTCTGGCCAAAAATGAGAGAGGAGATAGAACATTACATCACGAGGGTGTGTCGATGTCTCAGACAATAGAAACCAAACCGAATCACCAGAACACCAATTCAGAGTATAGAAACTACAGCTCCATTTGAGATGATTTCAATCGACTACCTGCATCTAGAGAAAAGTCGAGGGGGAGCAGAGTATATTCTTGTGGTTGTAGACCATTTTTCAAAGTTTTCCCAGGCATACGCCACCAGAAACAAGTCTGGAAAAACAGCAGCTCGGAAGATGTTTGACGACTTTGTCATGCGCTTTGGCTTCCCGGCAAAAATCCACCATGACCAGGGGAGGGAGTTCGAGAACCGCATGTTTGAAAAACTACAGAGTTATTGTGGGATTAGACATTCACGGACAACTCCCTACCACCTCAGGCGAACCCAGCAGAGAGGTTCAATAGAACATTGCTGGGGATGTTGAGAACACTAGAAGAGACAGAGAAATCAAATTGGGCAGACCATCTGAACAAAGTGGTCCACGCCTATAATGGTACGGTGCATGAATCAACCGGATTTTCTCCATTCTTCCTTCTTTTTGGCCGAGAACCAGTTCTCCCAATTGATCTGGTGTTCCCCACAAAGAAAAGCAGGAATCCCCAGTCTCATGCTGACTATGCTGAAAGATGGAAGAGGTCCATGCAAGAAGCATATGAAATTGCAATGAAGAACATGAAAAAGGCTGCTGCGAGGGGGCAGAGGAACTATAACCGGAGGGCGTGGAGTTCTGTATTGGAGCCGGGTGATCAAGTGCTGGTGAGGAACCTGTCAGAAAGGGGCGGCCCAGGCAAACTGCGAGCTTACTGGGAAAAGCAAACATATGTGGTAAAGGAAAGGAGAGGAGAGGATGGCCCCGTTTATAGAGTAGAGTCATTGGATGGAAATGGGAAGGAAAGGGTGCTACACAGGAACCTTCTCCTACCATGCCCTTACCTGATCGATGAGCCGAGGACAGTCAATGGTAGCCTGGAAAGAAAAGGAGGTGGGAGGGACAGATCAAAACAGGAAGCACAGCTTCAATTGAATACGCACCAGGAGGACACCAACAGCTCAAGCGATGAGGAGTATGGCTTGTGGACTCCAGTGAAAAAACCAGGAACTACCCTTGATCCAGGTGCAGCAGAATTCCATCCTCGAACGAAAGAGAGAAGCAGAAGCTCTGCGAGGGATTTGGACACTGACAGAGGAATTGACGAACTTACAAACTTATCTGTTCTGGAGGAGCACCCAGGGGAATCGGGTGAGGAAGTGGCCGGTGATCTCGAAGGGGAGTCAGATGAGGAATCTGTGGAAGAAAGGGAACAAGAAAATGATGAATTGACATTGGGGCTAGGGAGAAGAACTTCTGCTAGAACCAGACGCCCAAGGAACATCTACACGTACGACACCCTGGGCGAGCCGTCATTCCAACCTGGAAGATTGAGCACTGTCTGTGCAAACGCTGATGGGGAAGCTTGTCGTGCACAACCCCAGTTGAGCATCAATCCTCTGAACCTGTATCCTTCATGTTGATAAGATTAGTCAGAGTTTGAAACAATTAAGTTCAGAGTAACGTTTTGTTGTTGTTGTCTTGCTAAGTTATAAGAGATTTAAGAGAATTATGAGGCTATAGTCGTAGTAATGCTCTACAGCAGAATTATAGTTGGAAAAGGGCAGGAAATGCCAAGAGATTAATGTTCTGTTAAAGTGACAAAAAAAAATAAAAATGTGTTTATGCATTGTTGAGGTGTATGTGGTACGGTCCACTTGTCGTTACAGGACGTTCTGGGGGGCCCACCAGCGAACCTAAAGACAAGACACCTCTCAACATACGTCTGATCTAAAAAAAATTATTTAGATGATTGTAGTAATGTCACAGTGGTATAGAAACAAAGGATATGGATTATATAGTTAAGCTGTGAGGAAGCATGTACATTACACTGTTGTGGGATTTCTTTGTGTTAAATGTTTCACCCGGAAAAATTGAAAAAATGTTTTGAGACATTTTGTTTTTTTTAGTGGGGAAGGGTGTAATAGCCTTAAAAATATATATGTTATGGTTATTTTGTTTTTTTTTTTTTTTTTTTCCTCCGTGTGCAAATTGTTATTGTAGTTAATTTACAGCAATATATTCACAGCTAGGGGCGCTGTGGGAGGAGAGATTAGGGGGACGAAAAAGAGAGGAAGAGACGTTACGAGTGTGTGTTGTTATTGTTGAAGTTCGGCCCCAAATCTGTCACAGAAAAAAAAAGAAAAAAAGCTGGGGCAAATAAATCTACAGAAAAATCAAGTGGTAGTCCTGATCCTTGTCCAAGGGGGCAACACTAACAATGAACATCTGAATTTTTATTAACGTTAGCGAAAATTAGTAAATACAGTAACAAATGTATTGCTCATGGTTAGTTCATGTTAGTTAATACATTAACTAATGGTTAACTAATGAACCTTATTGTAAAGTGTTACCAAAATAAAAAATAAAAAAAAAAACAGAAAGGGGAAAAGTTTTTTTTTCTCAATAATTAAACATTGCGTCATCAGAGTTGGTATTTTGGCTTTATATATAATCAGACACTTGCACTTAATTTCTGAAAATCATACCCAAATGGAGTTAACAAGGTTTTTGATGAGCGATTGACAGAGATCTGTGTTTTCTCCATCATTAGAACGGCCGCATCGGAGGCAGTAAATTAATAGCATCACGTTTTCATCAGTTTGCAGGTTATAAAGTTTATTGTACCTAAATGGGCACTCAGTTTCTCTTGTTGTTAATGATAACGATGACCAATTGCACTGATTTAAAATAATAATAACGAAATATAATAGAGAAGGAAGTTTTTGATAATCTTCCATGGCACACCCGACAACCTGTCACGGCACACTGGTCTACACTACGGTTCAAAAGGTTGGAGTGACTAAGAATTTTTATTTTTTGGGGGGGAAGACATTAATAGCAAGGATGCATACAATTGAATTAAAGTGATAGAAAAGACTTTTATTATGTTACAAAATATTTTTTAAACCTTTTTTTTTAATGTTTTGAACTTGTATTCATAAAATAATCATGAAGAAAAATATCATGATTTACACAGAAATATTAAGTAGCAAAACAGAAATATTAAGTAGCAAAACTGTTTCCAACACAGACTACGTTTACATGTGCACAAATAATGTGATTATTTCCAATAATCAGAGTAAGGACTTAATCACATTATGATGTTTACATGTCAAGAGCAAAGCTCTTCACTCCCGTTTATATGCAATTTCCATTATTCGTATTATTTGAGTTGTGGTTATTTTTTTACCGCCATTAGTCACATAACGTAACCCCACTGCTCTGCACAAATAGGTGTGTTACTGACAGAGCTGGGTAGTACTTGTACTTATAATTAGAGTAAGTTACATTTTAAAATACTTGTAATCAGACTACAGTTACTTTTTTATGGATTACATGATTAGATACTCACACAATAGCTATAATTATTCATAATTCATTGATTCTCCCTAATTTCTCTTTTTCATCTTTTAAATTTTCCTTTCTAAAATAGCCTACCAAATATATTATATATTATACAGTGGGGCAAAAAAGTATTTAGTCAGCCACCAACTGTGCAAGTTCTCCCACTTAAAAAGATGAAAGAGGCCTGTAATTTTCATCATAGGTATACCTCAACTATGAGAGACAAAATGAGGGAAAAAAAATCCAGAAAATCACATTGTAGGATTTTTAAAGAATTTATTTGCAAATTATGGTGGAAAATAAGTATTTGGTCAATAACAAAATTTCATCTCAATGCTTTGTTATATACCCTTTGTTGGCAATGACAGAGGTCAAACGTTTTCTGTAAGTCTTCACAAGGTTTTCACACACTGTTGCTGGTATTTTGGCCCATTCCTCCATGCAGATCTCCTCTAGAGCAGTAATGTTTTGGGGCTGTCGCTGGGCAACACGGACTTTCAACTCCCTCCAAAGATTTTCGATGGGGTTGAGATCTGGAGACTGGCTAGGCCACTCCAGGACCTTGAAATGCTTCTTACGAAGCCACTCCTTCGTTGCCTGGGCGGTATGTTTGGGATCATTGTCATGCTGAAAGACCCAGCCACGTTTCATCTTCAATGCCCTTGCTGATGGAAGGAGGTTTTCACTCAAAATCTCACGATACATGGCCCCATTCATTCTTTCGTTTACACGGATCAGTCGTCCTGGTCCCTTTGCAGAAAAACAGCCCCAAAGCATAATGTTTCCACCCCCATGCTTCACAGTAGGTATGGTGTTCTTTGGATGCAACTCAGCATTCTTTCTTTTTTTACCAAATTTTTACCAAATTTTTACCAAAATTTTCTATTTAGGTTTCATCTGACCATATGACATTCCCCCAATCCTCTTCTGGATCATTCAAATGCTCTCTAGCAAACTTCAGACGGGCCCGGACATGTACTGGCTTAAGCAGGGGGACACGTCTGGCACTGCAGGATTTGAGTCCCTGGCGGCGCAGTGTGTTACTGATGGTAGCCTTTGTTACTTTGGTCCCAGCTCTCTGCAGGTCATTCACTAGGTCGCCCCGTGTGGTTCTGGGATTTTTGCTCACAATTCTTGTGATCATTTTGACCCCACGGGGTGAGATCTTGCGTGGAGCCCCAGATCGAGGGAGATTATCAGTGGTCTTGTATGTCTTCCATTTTCTAATAATTGCTCCCACAGTTGATTTCTTCACACCAAGCTGCTTACCTATTGCAGATTCAGTCTTCCCAGCCTGGTGCAGGTCTACAATTTTGTTTCTGGTGTCCTTTGACAGCTCTTTGGTCTTGGCCATGGTGGAGTTTGGAGTTGGACTGTTTGAGGTTGTGGACAGGTGTCTTTTATACTGATAACAAGTTCAAACAGATGCCATTAATACAGGTAACGAGTGGAGGACAGAGGGGCCTCTTAAAGAAGAAGTTACAGGTCTGTGAGAGCCAGAAATCTTGCTTGTTTGTAGGTGACCAAATACTTATTTTACCGAGGAATTTACCAATTAATTCTTTAAAAATCCTACAATGTGATTTTCTGGATTTTTTTTTTTCTCATTTTGTCTCTCATAGTTGAGGTATACCTATGATGAAAATTACAGGCCTCTCTCATCTTTTTAAGTGGGAGAACTTGCACAATTGGTTGCTGACTAAATACTTTTTTGCCCCACTGTATATGTATATATAGTCCAGTTTTGTGGACATTCACACAAAGATCAGTCATTAGTCAGTTGGTGACAGCATTTGAGCACTGGATTTACAAAAATCATTTCAGGTTTAAGAAGGCTTTCAACATTGGATCAACTACTGATGAACACATTAATTTTTATTTGAATTATTACTCTGTAGGTATTTTAACCATGTATTATTAATTATAACTAATTAAAATGCACATATTCATGTTATCTCTTAGTTGCATGTAATGCAGGCATTTCAAAACTTTTTCATCTAAACCTTATTCAACAAATATATTTGCTTTAAGTACCCCTGAGATTTTAAAATAAATATTTCAATAAATTAAGTATCACATCTGCATGTCCACAGTTTCTTTGATGTTGATTAATGATCAAATGACATGCAGGGAAATCAAAATATTTCATATTTTTTTAGTAAGTGTTTTATTTAAAACAAAGACTATATAAATACAAAGATGGAATGGGAGAAGCTGTAATGTGCAATATGGAGGAATAGTTCCACCTTCTAAATGAAAAAGGCAAATTTCCCATAGAAACCTGCAGCACGTTCAAGCTCAAACCGGTGCTCAACGTTTTGCTATGGTTTCTGGGTTGAACGACATGTTTTCTGGAAACAGCATGCAATAGGGTTTGAGATGTTTTCTCATTAGCAGCAACATGTATATAAACCATGCGGTATTAAAGAGACAATGAGTCCACTGCAGCTCGGTATACGCAACAATTGAAGATATTAGAAGACATGTTTGTGAGTGTGAGTTCAGCGAGCAGTTTTTGAGATTTCAGGATTCCACCATTCATTAAGATAGGTCTTGTACGAACTGCCAGGAGGCTTTGCAAATATGGGTGCCGAGTGAAGAGACTTTCCTCGATAGGGAGTTTGTTTTAAAAATGATTTATTTTCATTTAAATTTTTTATGATTTAATTAATTGTCAGTTTTTCCTTAAACTCACAAACCCCCTGCAGTTCCTTTAGAAACCCTAGTTTGGGAAACCTTGATGTAATATGTTTAATGCACTTCATGTTGTAAATTACAATGAATGGAACAAGTTTTCTCAATCTTTGCATTTTTTACATCATTATGGTACAAGATAATGCTATTTAAATCAATGTGATAAACAAGTTAAATCAAAAGTAATCTAAAAGTAATCCAAAAGTAATCTGATTATATTACCTTTATTGATGTTCGCTCACATAGCATGCATCATTTGGATTAAAACCGAATCGTAAATATAAGGCAAGTTGTGCGTGCTTTGCTTGCTTCATGAGTGTTTCTGCATTAGAAAGAAAACCAAAGAAAAACGCGACTTCTATTTCTGAAAATATCACAGTTAGGAGATTTATAACCAGTGGTTCCCTGCATTATTACAGCAAAATGCGTGATTTTAGCAGCTCTAATGCAATTGACCCAGCTAACATAAAACCAGCGGGCCACTGGCGGCAAACTGGTGGCAGAGTCGGAGGCCCACCGGCGGACGCCACCCGCGGTTCACCGGCGTTTTGCTCATCGTTATTCAAGCAGACCACCAGTGGCAGCCGCCACTTATAATACTGTTTGCTGGCGGTCCACGGTCGGTCCATGGTTCTTAATCAGTTCGATTACGCTAACCGAAATGTCCTTGCACACAATAATGGATCAAAAACAATGTACAATAGCAATTGCAAATTTATTTTCAGTGAACAGATTAAACATACAAATGCATACAGTATATTTATCAGATAGTTTTATCCAATGTGACTTTCAAATAGAAGCATTCAATTCACATATTTGTACCCGTACAAAAGTCAACCACAAAATTAACTATGGTTTAAGTAAATTCACAGTAACTACCATAACCATGGTCTTACTACAGCATAGTAGTAAACCTATAGTAACTACAAACTTCACCATGGTTTCAAAAACTATGGTTACCACAGTTTTACTCCAGCATTAAAATATTACTTTAGTAGAACCATGATATCAAAACCTTAGTTTGAGAAAAACTAAAAACCCCTGATTACTACAGTTATGATTACTAGTTTTACCATAGTAAAAACATGGTTAACTGTTGTAAGGATACACTGCTTTTCACAATCAAAGCAGCTTTAGAAAATTTCAAAGTTTCAAAATAAAATTCCTATCAACAGCCTGAGGTGACTGTGACTCAATGGGGAGCATCTTCTGGCAACAAATTAATGTCTATATGTCAATAACTCTAAGATAATACAAGTTATGTGTTCAAAGTCATGCTCAGTTAAACAGACAAACATTAAAGGGTAAGTTTGGTGAATTTAAATCCACTTTATACTGCCACAAAGTCTGTAATATGTAAATAAACAATATTCGGATAATGCAAAATATTATTTGGCTGACAAATAAATGGGAATATCTCATGGAACTCAGAGAAAGATTAAACCTTGTTCATTCACATATATTACCATCATAGTAACAATACAAAGTGGGTTGAAAATCACTCAACGTATTTAAGGCAATGATTGCAATACATAACATTTGTCAGGTTGGTATGTTCATCTATAGTTGCCGTCATCTGGAGTCTTCATCTGAAGCAACCACAAGTGAGGCTGGGTCCAAGCTGTAGTAACACTGGGATGGGAAACCTGAGAGATAGAAACAGGAAAACAAAAGGAGAAGAATTAGCATAGATGCTGTTCATATTATTTCAGGCAAAAGATGATCACGTGCATTTATTACTAGAGTACAAGGTTATGAGTTGTTATCTGAACGCTTGGCTAAAAGATGTATTTTTAATCTAGATTTAAACAGAGAGAGAGTGTGTCTGAGCCCCAAACATTATCAGAAGGCTATTTGAGAATTTAAGAGTAAAATGCGAAAAAGCTCTGCCTCCTTTACTGGACTTTGATATTCTGGGTACTATACTGGGTACTTTGTGACATTATTTAGCTTACTTTGCTATAATTTGGTTAAATCGCAATCTGATTTTATTGTATTTCCCTTAGTAAGCATATAATTTGTCCTCAGTATTCAGGGAACAGACACAGTCTACACTCTAAAAAGTAGTTTTATAGTCCATTCAAATAAAATGTTTTAATTGGTCAAACATTTAGAAGACTACAGCAAGTTATGTCATTTAAAATTTAACCATTTACTCCATGTGTTTTATATGTTACCTCAACTAAGATTTATTATTTGGGCATCATAAGAAATTGCGGGGGAACTAAAACATATATTTTTATAGTTTAACAAAATTATTAAAAAAAATGATTAACTGGTGTTTATCAATCACTAAAAACACACAATTTACAACACATAATATCCATTATTTAATAACAATCTCCATTTATAACATTTGTCATACAGACTAAACATACAGGCTTAAAGAAAAAATGTCACCTACATCTCGGATGGCCTAAGGGTCAGTAAATTAACAGCAAATATTCATTTTTGAGTGAACTATCCCTTTAAAGCTCCAGCTGACAAACATTACATCTGTAACACAACTGCAAAATTCAGTTTAAACTTTAATGAACTAAGAAAAACCTAAACAAGCTAAATAAAAAGTTAGCAAACAAACATTTACAAATATTACTACTGTTCACAATTACATCTTTAAAATGAGGGTATTACAGTAGGGCTGGGCGGTATATTGAGTTTGTACGATATATCGATATAATCTTTATAAGTGATACAGTATGATGCAATAACGTTAATATCGATATAAGTAGTTTGATACGAGCACATCTGAAAAAAATATCTAGAGAGGACATAGACTGAACTGCTGCGGATAAAGTGCATAATACAATTTGTTCTACATGTATCAGGCTTTATATGAAAGGCTTTAAAAAAAAATAGTAAGATATAGTAGCCTATAGTTTATAGTTTCAGTTTAAAGCGGCTTTTTACATCTTTGAAAGAAGTCTCTTATACTCACAATTCAAAAAACAGTTAAAACAATAACATTGTGGAAAGATATTACAATTCAAGAGAACTGTTTTTTTTTAATTATTATTATTTGAATATGTTAAAATTGTAATGTATCGCTGTGATCAAAGCTGAATTTAACATCATTACTCCAGTCTTCAGTGTCACATGATATTTCAAAAATAAATCTGATTTGCTGCTCAAGAAACATTTCTGATTATTAACAATATTTAAAAAAAGATGTGCTGATAAACATTTGTGTAAACTTTTTTTTTTTTTTTTCAGGATTCATAGGATTTAAATAGACTCCAGACCTTTAAATGGTATTGTACAATACTGTTCAAAAGTTTGCAGTCAGTGAGATTTTTAATAAATTCATTTTTATTCAGCAAGGATGTATTAAATTGATGAGAAGTTAGAGTAAATATTTTTGTTTCAAATAAACACTGTTCATTTTAAACTTTGTTCATTTAAGGAATCCTGAATAATACACACAAAACAAAATACGAATCAGGAATATTTCCTGAGCAGCAAATCAGCATATTAGAATGATTTCTGAATAATCATCATGTAAAACTGAAGAGTAATGATGCTGAAAATTCATCTTTGATCACAGAAATAAAATACATTTTAACATCACTCACTCATGTTTGGATGTCAAAACCTTCTTAAAATAACTTTAATAAAGAATTGTAAAAGATGCATGGTGATATGCATTTTTTCACTACATATTTGCATATATGAAGTGATTTAATGAGCTTTCTCATGCAGCTTACCTATGTTTCCCACATCTCTGTCAGCAGCTTCCTTCAGAAATTTAGATATCTTGGAGCTTCTCTTCTGTTGCAGAAGTGTTACTCCTGAAACCACAGAACAATTTTTTATCAATAATTGTTTGCCATTAAATATCAAATCACGTTTTAACTAGATTCAGTTAATACATGCTCCTTTAAGTGACGTCACCGATTAACAGTAAAGCTACAGCACATATTTTAGGCTAAATAAATTTGTCTAATTCCAATAACCCATTGACAAAACCTTTACAAAGCTATTAAAATCTCCCAACTACACATAAATATGATGAGTCAAAAGTCAAAACTTTGATAAATCAGAGCTCAATATACAGAGTTAGCATACAATGTCTGAAAACAGTTGAGATGCTAATGGACTTTTTTCGAAGACACTAAACCGTCTTTATGAAGTAAATATTCAACAGAAGCGTATCAATTACAAGAAAGAAAAGTGTCAGGAACAGTTGTATGTAATATTTGTGTGATTTTAGGGACTAAACTCATCTGAAAACGGTGAAAACAGCAGCGAGAGAAGCAGTGTTGCAGCTATCAGTTGGAGAGTTGCTGCCCCGTTTCCATGGTAACTCCCTCGCTGCAGCGTTTGAATGAGACTCAGAGCGTGCGTCCATCAAAACACGTCACAGTCACGCACCATTTAAATAAACATATTATATAGAACATAAACAACAACAAAAAAATTTAATTTTTAATTTTAATCGTTTTGTAGTTATATGACCCATTCATACATAGGTGTAAACTGCAACCTGCACGTGATAGTGGGACAAAGTAGCACTTTTATTTTTATAGATTTTTATTTATTTATTTTTTTTTATTAGATTTTGTATTGTTGTTTTTACGATCATTCAAACTGTTTATTTCATTTAAAAATGTGCTTGCAGTTTTTATACTAAACTTTTGTTAATAATTATAACTCTCACTATTTTTATTCAGTGCTTCAGATTCATTTTAACTGTAAAAATGTAATGTAAAACATAAATGTAATATATATATATATATATATATATAATTTATAAAACAAAGATGTCATGTAAGAGCTCAGTAGAAACACGGGACAGAACCGCTTGCCACTGGTGCACCGACGGAGGCCCAGCCGCAGCAAACCGCTGGTGGCGTGCCACCCAAAAAAAAACGCCGGCTGACCGACAGCGTTTTTAGATTGGTCGGCTCGCCGATGGTGTGCCGACGGTGGTCTGACCATATTAAGCCGCTGAATTTGTGCCTTTAATTTTGTGGGAAATTAAAGATGATGTACCATAGAGCAAAAAATAAATAAAATAAATGAAAGTAACAAAAACTTGTAAAATACATTTTAATGTGCATAATTAAGTGTGAAAATAGCCGAAGGATATACAGTCAAACCAAAAATTATTGACGAATGATGAATATGGGAATCACAAAGTTACGTCGCTGGTAAGTTATTTGGTACGTCGCTACGACCAATATGGTATGATAGAGTGACGTCCTCACGACGTGCCAGTTTAGTCGTTAGGACGTAGGGTAGACTGAGTACATTTGAGACATACAGTTGAAACACCTTAAATAACGTGTGTACACAAGAAACCCGAGCCGTGATTTTTGCTCCACACATGTGTATTAGTGTTCTCTTTGATCGTGGGAAATTTGAAATGTGTGCGTCTTTCCACTCCGAAGATATCGGCAAAAGTTTTTTTTCCAAGGTCAGATTTACATTTCACCATGTCCCTTCCACAATGAATATCTTAGTATTCTTTCATGATTGTTAAACTTAACATATATAATTGCAAACGTTACTCTGTGCTCTAAAAATAGACATATTGTATGACATTGTGCCATGCAAGGTATTTTCATAATCTAGAGAAATGTGCGAGTATGTCAGTGGGGTACAGTGAGACACAGTGTATTAACTGTACCCGGATTGGTCTCCTATTGCTTCACATGCTGTTTAGTTGTACAGTCAGTGTAATTATAATAGGATAAAAGTCACATTTACACATACGCAAATTCTGTACAAAAAAGAAAAAAAAAAGATATTTGTGATATTTCAACTGTCTATTCTTAATGGACATATATTCTAACATGAATATTAAAAGGATTACACAGCATTTTAAGAAATATACAAGGTGGTAAAGTGGGTATAGTTGAGACACCCTTCATAGGTTGCTATGTACTGTATACAGTAACAGTTCAATCATAGAAAATAAAATGCATACAGAGGCCGTGTGTGTTTGTGTACTGGTATTACCCGGACCCCACAACTATAGTAATACCAGTAAATTCACCTTATGGTAATATTTTTTAGGTCCCCATGAAACAAGCTTATAAATCATACAAAATGATTGAAAATGTAAAAATGCAGAAAGATCCGAGTGATGCGTAGGTTTAGGGGTGGGGTTAAATAATATACGGGTATGTATATTGTTATTTTTACTGTTATGTTTACATTTATACTGTTTGCCATATATTTTTGTTGTGTTAAATATTTGTTCCTGTTTTGTTTAACTGAATCTGAATTAAATAAACTAAATAAATACATTTATTTTAAACTGTAATTATTTAAAACTGTAATTTTGTAATTTATTACATTTGCTATAAATGGTTAGCCAGCTTTACAGCATTAAGAATGGGTGTCTCAACTGTACCATGCTACTGTTTCAACTGTACACCATATGAGTACAGTTGAGACAAAAATGCACCTCATGTTTATGAGCTAATTGTGGAAAATATGAACTACTTATGGCTATTATCAATTTATGATAATTTAGTACACAAGCAAAAGAAATATGATGTGAAAAATCACTTCATTTCAGCATCTAGTTTTTGTGTAGTGATGAAAAAATAACAAATAACGTCGCCACGACGAATATGCGAATATGAATCACAAAGTTACGTCGCAGGAATGTTATTTGGTACGTCACTGCGACGAATATGGTCCGGTCCAGTTACGTCGTCACGATGTAACTGTGTTAGCCGGGAAGTTAAAAATGGCTTTTATCAACCTTGATTTACATTCTAACACATTATTTTGACAGTTAAAGTTTTGGGCGGGGTTTTGTGAGCTTTTGGGCTGGAAATCGTCCATCCAATCTGGCAACACTGTTCATTGTCTGTCGCTGAATTCCAGCCATCCTCGACTGACCTTGACGGGTGTGCCGTGGAAAATTATATAAAACTTCCTTATCTCTATTATATTTTGTTATTATTTTAAATCAGTGCTATTGGTCATTGTTATGTCGGTTTGTGGGTTTTACAAATATTTAACCAAAGAAAAGCATTCAAAAGAGCTTGTGACTAATCCTCAAATTGTCAGTCAAACCTCATAACTCCACCCCGCCTCCATTCAGAATGAAGCTGTCGCATAGCTACGGGTGGGCCTGGGTGGGCCCGGGCCCACCCACTTTCATCTGTGGCCCACCCAATGAGAAGGTTGTAATTTTCCAAATGGATGTAATTTATTAAATGATACTAAACGTCTTATTTCACTGTTATTAAAAATATTAAACGCTTGTTTTCATGGTCAATTACAGGTCGTTTCTTAGTTTTCCCTTTTCCTATAGGTGCATATACGCTTGTCAAAATGATGATTCGTCCATTTCTGTTAGTCCCACCCACAATGTTTACGACGTAAGGATATAATAGTAAAATACGTGCGTTTGTGAAGTTAAATTTGAAATTAGCCTAGTGAAGCAAACATAAATCAGATCAGTTCTTTAAAAAGTAAAAGTTTTAGCAATAAATCCAGACCGTCTACAAATGAAACCCAACCTTGAGAGTGCTGGATTTATGATCGGAAACTTCTGAACCAGTGTTTGAAACATCATATTAGCATAGGTACAGTGTTTGATCTGCTAAACAGATGCGTCCTTTGTGGAAAGAAACACATAAATATTGTGCTAGATCCTGGTCGCCACTCGCCACAACAAACTGCATAATTTGCAGCTGTACGCATTTCTGCGGTCCTCGAAGTGCGTGAACTGACAGAGACGTTTGATTATGAAATCATCAGCGAAGCCCCGTTGTTTCATTCTGAGGTAATGCTTTTTAATAAACTTCCTTTAGTTAACGTTAGTTAATGCATTAACTAACATTAGCAATACATACCATGTTTATTCATCTTTGTTAACAATGTTAACTTTGTAAATGTTAACTTTTAATTTTAATAATGTCCTATTAGTAAATTTTGAAATGAACATTAACATAACAAATTACTAATGTTAATGCATACTGTGTAATGAACCTTGGTGCTGTATTTTTTGTTGGTAATTTGGCATGCAGTTTCCATATGCTACACACCTGGCCCACCCAGTTTTATGTAGGCCCACCCACTTAAACATTTCTGGCTACGCTAGTGGAATAAAGGACATGGTCCTCACTGCAGAACACAAGATCCAGGGGGTGGAGTTGGATCTAGATCCAACTCCTCCCACCTTACATAGACCTAAACCTACCCGTCTCCACCCCCTGATCCATAAACCCACCCATCCCCACCCCTAAACCTACCAATCTCCACCCCCTGGATGTGGATCCAACTCCGCCCCCTGGATCTTTTGTTCTGCAGTGAGGGGCTACTGGAATAAAGTGCCGCGCTGCGCAGTTTGAAGACAGTCTACTTCTTCGCAATACAAGTGTAAATAAAGAACTGATGTTTGAATAAGTACAGCGTTTTCTTTACTCAAGAAACACTGTCTATAAAGGCTAATGTTTTTGTGTGTATAAAGAGCAGAGAATAGTCTTAGCATTTGCTGTCTAGTTGTGGATACACTTTTGTACGTTTTAAATATCATCGCTGTTCGTCTTTTATATCGTGAGATTTTGGCCAAATGTATTAACAACAAGAGAAACTGAGCACCAATATAGCTACAATAAACTTTATAACCTGCAAACTGGTGAAAACGTGATGCTATTAATTTACTGCCTCAGAGGCGGCCGTTCTAATGATGGGCAAAACACAGATCTCTGTCACTCGCTTGTCAAAAACCTCATTAACTCCATTTGAGTAAGATTTTCAGAAAGTAAGTGCAAGTGTCTGATCATATATAAAGCCAAAATACCAGCTCTGAACACTTTTAATAAGTTTGCAAGGTCGCTAAATGATGCCTGTGTTATTTTTTTTATCAAGTACTGTACACTTTTTACTTTACATTTAAGTACAGTGCAATTAAAAAAAATAATAATAAAAAAAGTCTAGTACAGTGCAGTTTTTATTTAACTTTTAGGTACAGTACATTTTAATTTAATCATTTAAGTTTTTTTATGTACCTGTATGTAAGCACAGTGCAGTGTTAATGTTCAAACTGTACTTACAATGTTTAAAGTGGCCAACAATAATACATATTCTTATTAGGAATAAAACTGCCTTGTTTTTGAACTGTGCATAGCTGTAGCTGAATAATTAGTCCTACTACGCTACTGTATTTTAATGTTGGTCATTATGGTGGTACTTGGAGAGCCAATATTTTCTGAGGTGGTACTTGGTGTAAAAAGTTTGAGAGCCACTGATCTAAACAATTTTTTTCTTCCCCCTATACTTCTATTTCTGTATATAGTACATTATTTAATTTTTTTTAATTTTTTTTTTTTTTATTATATTAGTGTTATATTCCGTCCCTACTGTGTTATTCCTATGTATGTCTTCACTATCATGTGTGTCTGCACTATGTCTGTACTTTCTTCTGCACTGGAAGCTCCTGTTGTCAAGTCAAATACCTTGTGTGTGTAAATATTTGGTAATAAAGCTCTTCTGATTCTGATTCTATAGTGCGTAAACATGAGATATAATGAATTGTGGGTAAATCTAACAGGCCGTGTTTGGTCTCATTGATCTATTATTTGTTCCAGAGCAAATAGTTTTGGTTGAGGGCAAAATTTCATCACATTATATTTTATGTAACTTAATGCTGTATATCAGAACGCTGACTTTGTACTTTCGACTGAATTTCATAGCTACTTTTATGCTGGCTGTTGTTGTTTATTAAATGTTATCATTTAATAAATAGGTCTACATTTTTAAAAATTACTCTGATTGTATTTGTCTGAAAGAAGAATGTCGTATAGGATGGCTTGAGGGTGAGTAAATCATGGAGTTTTCATTTTTGGGTGAACTATCGCTTTAATGTCAGTCTGATAACACACAGGAGACATTGGTGTAAAAACAACACAGAAGCCAGGAAGTCCAGGAGAAAACTTTTTTTTTATGCCGCTGGACTTTATTGGGGAGTAAAATAGAATATATTCATTCTGGCCTGGTCAGAGTTGAAAAGGCCCCTGACCATTCAATGAAAGGTCAAAACTGTCAAGTGTTTTGGTTATAAGGTAAAGGATCCATCCAGGGTGTTTCCCTGTCTTTGTCACAAGATGTGCCAGCATCCCTGCAACCTTAAATAAGACAGGCAGTTCAAACATAATGGTGTTGTTTGATAACGCCTTTGCTGCCATCTGCTGATCTAGTGAAATCGTACAGTCACTCTTAAACATCTCAGGATATTATTATGTCGCATTTAATATCACGGCTGGTAGTAAGAGCATTGTTTTTAATTAAAATTTAACTTAGTTCTACTTTTTAACCATTTTAAATTTGTGGCTTATATGATAAGTTGGTTTGACCAATTCCCTAAGAGGCCTAGAAGTGTGGCAGGAACTGAGAAATGTCAACATTTTACTCAATATTTGAAAGTGAAATTGTACTAAATTATTTATTATAAGTATTTTTTTTTTTTCATCTAGCTTTTGAATGTCATCAGTTTTCAACTAATAAAATTGAGAGACACCCTATTGAAGTAACTTTAATGTACAAAAACGTTAATGAAAATGTTCTGTGTTCTGACTAAATAGGGCTTTAAAAACAAACAAAAAAAAATTTGTAATGACACCAATATCCTATAATGTGTTACCTGACAATCGACAAATATTAAATAAACTGTAACAGCAGCTGATTTTACAGTCATTTTACACTTATAATGTATGATTCATGTATGTATGAACCATGTCATGTACGATATGGTCACATTCATTAACAATGGATATAACATTACTAAAAATGCATCGCTTTGGGTCAAAGACTGTTGTGCTGACTGAAGTAACGTCGCTTCACAAACACAAATGATCACAGTAACATCAGTCACATTCAAATGGATTTCACTGACTGTTTAAATGTATTGATTAAATTCATACATGGAAATATGATTTGACTTATCTCAGTAAAACAATATATATTGTCTTATATTGTCTCAATGTCTATGAAATTTACAACATGATGATAAAGTACTTTACACTCCTGAAATGCAGGATATACTGTCTAGAACCATAAATATTAAAACGCAGATGTCACATTAGTGAATGCCGCATGATATACATATGAAAAGATGATGCGCCTGTAAACATGAATGTTGACATTTTGAAAATGTTTGGTTCCTTTTAACCAATTATCTATCACAGGTTTGATTTGTTATAACATCAAACAATGGTGCATATCACAGATGATATAAAGATAAAATTAAAAGAATATTGGTCTACATTTTAAATATCAGTATACAGTTATACATTTGCATAAACAGTTTTGTTTGTTTGTTTTCGTTTTTTTTTTTGGGCAGAAGGAAAAAAAAGAGGTACTGCAGAAATGTACAGTATAAGGAAAAGTAGGATATGATCAGGAAAGGATGGTTACTTTTGCCCCAAAACATCTGAAATCTGGTCATTTTCATCTGCATTCTGAAAACATGTCAGAGATTGTTTGAACATGCTCCAGCAATTGTACTGCTGATGGCAGACCTTGAAAGGTTGAGCAATCACATGTGCAAGCAGACACTCTCACAATAGCCTACTGTACAGACAGCATTAACAGGATGTAGCTGCTATAGTCTGAGAATTCAGACATGTGGGACAAAGATATATTCAGAGCAGACATCATGTCTCATAAATTTCATGTAACAGACAAAGCTCTAACTTGGCACAAAAGCGTTTTGGGAAACAGATTCCATTTAGTGAACATGGTGAATGTGTGTGTTTTTACTGATACTGACACTGAAATAAATAATTAAATAAATAATTTTAATATAGAAAAAAATATATTATTACAATTAATATAATATTTAATATTACATATTTTATTACATGAAAACAACATCAGTGTTTCTACTCACTCAACATATATAACGTAAACCAATAACTGCACTTCAGCATTATCTGTGCTCTCATCAATTTGGAGAGAAAAAAATGAACTTGGTTATATTTTCGTATCTTCTCTTTCACATCCATTGTCATTCACCTAATACGATTAGTCACCGTATCATTTGACACTGGAATCAATGCTAAATCGATCAGCAGCACACATAACAGAAACAGTCTCTTTAGCACAGGGTAGGAAAAAAGTCTCACCTAAACTGTGAGGTTTCCCAGTGTTGACAATCCAATGAGAGATAATGAAGGAGGTGCAAAAAGCTCTCTTAATCACTTTAGCGGCTTTCTGTAGCAGTGAATTTTTGACCACGTGCTCCTGTAGTTTTTGCTGAAAAAACTTGACCAGTTTTGGCTGCAGTGATTTGTGTTTAGTTGTCAAGTGTCTTAGCATTTTTATGTTCATATCAAAGCGTAAACAACGTATCCGTGTACATGTTGCATATGTTGTTTACGCATATGTGATACTCTCCAAAATGGTGTGACGTGGAAAAGATTAATTTTATTTGTTTTTGTTATTTTTGTTTTCTTTGTTCACAAAAAGTATTCTCGTAGCTCCGTAAAATTACGTTTGAACAGTCATGTCACATGAATTATTTTAACAATGTCCTTACTACGTTTCTGGACCTTGATCGTGTTAGGATCCTTGCTGTGTGGTCAGAGAGCTCTCAGATTTCATCAAAAATATCTTAATTTGTGTTCCAAAGATGAATGAAAGTTTTACAGGTTTGGAATGACATGAGGGTGAGTAATTCAAAACATTCAAAACATCATTTTTGGGTGAATTATCCCTTTAAGACTCTCCTTCGCTGGCACCTCGCTGCAAACCACACACTTTTTGGCAATCCCCCTGATTTCTGGTCTAAGTGAAGCTGCATTCCATCATATTTTTTTGCTTTTGGCCTTCTTTCCCTTTGATTCATTCTCAGTTGGATACTTTTTTATTGTCAGCACCAATTATAAACCGCTCCATGTCTAATCAGCAGTCCTATGAACCACAAATTGTTATTTGGTACTTCCAATCGACAGTTAATTCGTTATATCATGTCGCCGGTAGGTGGTGGTACATTATTAGGCGAGAATTTTATACACATTAAAAATAAAAGTTTTCCCACAACCCCCCGGTTAAGAACTGCTTCCGTATAGTACAATAAGGGCTAGCCAACATGGTGGTTCCTAGAGAACCACTTTCCCCCTTGGGCCGTTCTCCTGGTTGCATATGCACCGGCAGCAGGAACTCTGAAGCGGCCGACAGTGACGTCTTTATTCATGGTATTTACAAACGTCAACAACTGGTGAATGTATGATGCCGGAGCTGTATTTGTTGTGAGTCATCATGTGTTTCATAATAATAAAGATGAAATGTAATGCCACGTTCCAAATGAGGTCAGAAATTGGAGCATCCAAGTTGAAATATCCCACTTCCAACCTCAGTGAGTTACAGTCATTATCATGTCGCTTTCATAAAATGTTGCTATGACACAACGAGAGCATTTTGTATTTTTGTGTCAATTATGGCCAAATTCAGAAAAAAATTACTACAAAATGCTGCTGTTCGTTTGACAAAAAGCAAAAATTACGGTATCGTTTTATAAACATGATGTGTAATGTTTTTAAGTTTGACAAGGTAGCTCCACACAATATTTTTTGGAAGCAGTGGCATCAAATGACGTCTCACTGAAGTCAGGGTTGATCGATCTGCCTTGAGTTCACAGATCGGATGCCCAGTTTCAAGCGGCGTTGTAGATGTTATTTCCAAGTAATTGTGAAAAATCTGAATTTTGAGTTGTCTGGAATGCAGCATTTACGCACAATTTACGTGATTGAAAGATATGGTCAAGTCAGACACATTACATTCCTGATGGGCAAAAATGTAATCTAACAGCTGGGGGGACAATAAACATAACATTTCTCAATTTTTGAAGGGGAAACAAATAATACAGCTAAAATTGTACTTGTAAGGATATGTATACACAGATTTGCTACTATTAGTGTAGCAGGAGACCGTGCCAAATTAGATAAGCTGTTGTGGTCATGCCGTGACAGTAATCGTGTCCATTGTAGACGTTACTATCCGTCAAGCAGGTAATATTATTATTGCTAACATAGCGGACTCTTAAAAAATACATTGGCATCATCTGTATTAAAGAGAAAATAATCACTTCATCCAATGTTTAAGTGAATAAAATAGTCTTGACAGCCTTACTTACTGGAGTTCCACAACTATTGACTTTGTTCTCTCTCACCAAATTTGTGTGTGTAGGTGATGTAAAAGAGGAAAGGAGGCATTTAGACCAAAGCACTGTGAAGCAAGGGAGGGGGAGACTCAAAATGTTTCTAAAATGAAAACGCATTTTTGCCCAGTTTGCGTTTGTGTTGTTTTACCACTTACACAGTTATTTAAAGTATAAAACATTATTTACAATACACATGGTTTGTAATCAAGCGCAGCGACGGCAGCGTATATAAGAAATGTATTTAAAAAATGAATACATTTAAAAGATGTATGCATAGTTATTTCTAAACTAGGTATGTCACACCTGATACATACCTCGTCTCTATGTACGTCACCTTACAAGATGTCAGATACATACTGTGCGTCGTCTCCATGTATATAACCTAAAGGTTGATTTATACTTGACACGTCCGCAAGTTCACTTGGGTGCATGTGGCAAAAATTATGTCATAGCAGTGTTGGCGGAAGTTTGCATTGAGTGCACACGGTGGTGTGCACCATTGATATGTATAGCTAGATGACCTATTAGTTTCTATGGGCTGCTATACCTAAGCCATCCGCAATATTGGAATTGTCAAAGCTTGTCCGCGAACGCTCGAGAGCAAGAGCATCAGCAAAGCGTCAGTTTGATTCACTTCTCGTGAGAGTCAGCGCAATTCACTTTTCTGCTGAAGATTAAGAGATGTCATTATTAAAAATGTAATCAATTTAAAAGCATTTACAGGCAGGAATAAACACTTCTGCTGCAGCAAATGTTTGGCCACAGAAAGAAAATATATGACTATGCAAAGGAATCAACTGAATTTAATTATTTATATATAGTTTCACACACTGAAAAAAAGAAGTTTTTTTCAAGGTAAATGGTTGAAAACAATTTATTTTAGCTACATTTAAAAGTTAGTCAACTAAATTTGTTTATTTAAATGTAGCTAAAATAAATTGATTGCAACCACTTACCTTAAAAAAAATTATAAATTCAATTAATAATTTTTTTTCTGTACAGAGCTCAAAAGGAAAACATATAAGTTTAGTCGGACGGGAGGGATATATTAAAGTTATATTAAGTATATTCAGTTGGATATATTAAAGCTTATCTATATGTGTATATAATTTAATTGAACTTAATTTAAATAAATTAATTGCCACTTCATATAATAATTTATATTATTTGTTTCTTCAGTAGAACAAAAACAAAGATTTTTAACTCAAACCGTTGCAGTTTGTCAGTCCTATAATGCTAGTCAATGGGCACAGAATCTTTGAGAGAAAAAAAAAACATGCACAGACAAATTCAAATTAAACCTTGCAGCTCATGACCATACATTGATGTCCTAAGACACGAAACGATCAGTTTGTGCGAGAAACTGAACAGCATTTATATCATTTTTTACCTCTGATACAGGCAATGTCCAACTCTCCTGAGCTCATCCACAACATCCGGCGCGTGATGCGTCAATGGCTCTGGAACATAGATATATACGTAGATCCTTATGTATCGCAGGCCATAGAAACATTCGCTAATGAGGCATCTATGTCAGACTCAGACTCAGACTCAACTTTATTGTCCCGTAGGGAAACTAAGATTGCAGCAAAGTGCCAATACACTAACCATTTCCATGCACACATAACCATTACCCCATAAAAGTATACAATGTACACATACAATTTCCCAAACATTAAAATCCAACCAAGCGTTGGGTACCAATTTTGGGTATCAATACATTCTCCTCCCTTCCAGACTTATTCAATAACTTAATAGCCACAGTAACAAATGAATCTTTAGTTCTTTTCGTCCTGCATACAGGAACTCTAAAACGACGGCCAGATGGCAACATCTGAAACTCAGTATGTAGTGGGTGGTCAATAGTACAACGAATGACCTGGGCTTTCTTAACAACAGAATTCTGGTAGATTTCAGTAGGCACAGTTTGATTAAGACCGATAATCTTGCCTGCCACCTTAACAAGGCTACCTAACCTATTTTAACCATGCCCCAAATCCTGTTCGTGAAGAAGACTCACAATCACTGAATCATCTGCGTATTTTATGATATAGCTATTCTCATGCATGCTCCGACAATCATTTGTATACATAATAAACAAGAGAGGTGAAAGACAACAACAACTGAGCCTTGAGAGGTCCCAGTAGAACAATACTGAAAGTCAGAAAGAACACCATTGGCTCTAACACACTGAAGACGTCCTACTAAAAAATCCAAAATCCATCCAGAAATATTAAGATCCAAATTAAAATTAGAAATTAATTTCTCTACCAACAAATGTGGCTTCATAGTGTTAAAAGCAGAAGAGAAATCAATAAACAACAATCTAGCATGTGTCTTAGGCCTTTCCAAGTGACTAGACAGATAATTCAACAATGTAAGATTAGCATCCTCGACTCCCCTGCCCTGTCTAAATGGAAACTGCAGTGGATCAAGTCTATCTTTTGATTACTGTAAAATTTCATCTTTAACTACTTTCTCAAGACACTTCATAACTAACGAAGTAAGAGCTACCGGCCTGAAATCATTTAGCTCCTGTGGAGACCTTGTCTTAGCTACAGGGACTATAATAGATTTTTTCCAAATTTCAGGAACTCTTTGTAACATAAGAGACTGGGGAAAAATGTATTGAAATATTTCACACAGCTGTTCAGCGCATGTACGTAACACCCTACCTCCGATGTTATCAGGACCGGGACTTTTTTTAGTATTAACTCTCTGGAAAAGACCTCTAACCTGAATCATACTAATATTAAAAAATTGGCTACATGCTAGATCTCGTTTTAAAAAGTCCATTTCTGACTTAGAATCATTATCATCAAACCTTAAATAAAATGTGTTAAGTTCCTCAGCAAACTGTTTTGCAGAACTGAATCCCTTCAATTTAATATCTCTATCCCCTCTATCTTCTTTACACCCCACCATTGCCTTCATGCCTTGCCAGGCTATTCTTAAGTTATTGCCACTTAACTGTTTCTCAATTTTATCCTTATTTATTTGAACTCTCACAGCCTTTTTTAACTCCTTAACAGTATTCATATCACCCTGTTTAAAGGCTATTTGTTTACTGTGCAGAAGGACTTTTGTGTGACTAGACAACCATGGTTTGTTGTTTGGAAAATCCATAACAATTTTGTTAGGAATAATCATATCTGTACAAAAACACACATAGTCACACACCACTTCTGTAAGTTCATCGATACTTTCTGATACATCTTGAAAAACAGACCAATCTGTACAGTCAAAACAACCCTGTAAGGCCAGAGAGCTATCCTCTGACCACACCTGCACCTTCCTTTCCAGCGTCTTCTCCCGCCGTAACACAGATTTATAAGATGGAAGGAGGTGTATCACGTTGTTGTCTGAGAATCCAATTGGAGGGCCTGCTACAGCTTTCATTGCCCCCTTTATCGATCCATAACAAAGGTCCAAAGTCTTATCATATCTCGTGTGGCAGTTTACATACTGATAAAAATCACATAGTGTCTTAGATCACTATTATTAAAATCCCCGAGAACAAAATTCGGAGCATCCGGTGAAATTAGTTTCAACTTTGATAAAACTTTACTAACAGTTTCAGCAGCAGATTTACTGTTCGCTTTCGGGTGGATGTAAACAACAATAATAAAAATCTGTGGAAATTCCCTCGGTAGATAGAAGGGTCTTAGTGACACAGACAGCAGTTCGATATCAGGAGAGCATATTCTTTCTCTCACAGTTATATTTGTACACCACCTTTGATTGATGTATAAACAAACACCTCCACCCTGGTTTTTCCCCGTTACCTCACTGTCCCGATCCAGGCGAGCAGGTGAATCAAACCCATCTAGCGCCAGTGAGGAATCCATGTCCTGGGGAGTAAGCCATGTCTCAGTTAATGCCAGGATGCAAGCATTTTTATACTCTCGAAGATGACGAATATTAGCCTGTAGTTCATCAGCCTTATTCTTCAAAGATTGGACATTCGCCAGAAGTATAGTTGGTAGTGGGATGCGGTTTTTTTAAGTAGATTTTTAACTGGCACTCGAACAACTCCTTTCTTTCCCCGTTTCCTGATCTGTGGCTCCTGCATTATCATGCTGCAACATGAGGTGATGGTCGTGGATGAATGGCACAACAATGGGCCTCAGGATCTCGTCACGGTATCTCTGTGCATTCAAAATGCCATCAATAAAATGCACCTGTGTTCGTTGTCCATAACATACGCCTGCCCATACCATAACCCCACCGTCAGTATGGGCCACTCGATCCACAACGTTGACATCAGCAAACCGCTCACCCACACGACGCCATACACGCTGTCTGCCATCTGCCCTGTACAGTGAAAACCGGGATTCATCTGTGAAGAGAACACCTCTCCAAAGTACCAGACGCCATCGAATGTGAGTATTTGCCCACTCAAGTCGGTTACGACGACGAACTGCAGTCAGGTCGAGACCCCGATGAGGACGATGAGCATGCAGATGAGCTTCCCTGAGACGGTTTCTGACAGTTTGTGCAGAAATTCTTTGGTTATGCAAACCGATTGTTGCAGCAGCTGTCCGAGTGGCTGGTCTCAGACGATCTTGGAGGTGAAGATGCTGGGTGTGGAGGTCCTGGGCTGGTGTGGTTACACGTGGTCTGCGGTTGTGAAGCCGGTTGCATGTACTGCCAAATTCTTTGCAACACCTTTGGAGACGAAAGATAAATTAACATTAATTTCACGGCTCTGGTGGACATTCCTGCAGTCAGCATGTCAATTGCATGCTCCCTCAAAACTTGCGACATCCCCATTTCCCCAGATTTATTCTCACATGTTCTTAATATAATATAATTTATATTAATTCTTCACTGAATTATGTGATCTGGAGAGCACTGTCCTTTTTCTTCCAAGTGCCCGAGTGTCATGAGCGTGTTCACTCTCTAGATCTTCCGTATTAAAAAGATCAAGTGAAAAAATTTTCTACACATGAAATATGAAATCAGATAGACATATGATTATGACAATATATTTTCTGTATGTATTTTGTGTACAGCTCATGGTATTTTCATAACAATAAAGGATGTTTATGACAATAAGCAGTGTGGCTTTATTAAACATACAATGAGTGCATGTCTGCCTATTATAGAATCAAAATCAACTATAGATCATAATCGGGAGTTATTACAAGCACTCGATGATGGTTTAAAGTGAGTTTTAAGCAAATACATTAAAAAATACATACATTTTCAAATGTGGCTTGATGCTAATTATACTTCTATTTATATTTTAAGATGTTTTCTTGTAAGCATTATAATAGTTGTAAAACCAAACTTTATTTAGCTATATTAATTTAATGCTGTATATCAAGCAGTGGACGATGTTAAATCCATACATGAGATATATCTGAGGAAAAATGCATTGTTGGTCAGCGTGCAGGCGTGAATTAGCAGAAACATTTGTTTCGCGCTCAGTGTGAAAGGACCTTTCGTCAGCGATTCGCCTCGTGTTTTCGCATCGCTCTTAGTGTGGAAAGGCCTTTACTCACAAAGGACTCTCTATTGTGTCAAAGTTTGTGGAAAAAAAATTTTAATTTCAAAAACCAGTTAATCAACTTATTAATTTTTATTTTGTTTTACTGTATAAAGGACCTGTATCTGAAGGATAAGAAGCCTTAGTGTGGGCACACAAATGTTACATGCTAGGTACAAGCATGCTGTTCTCTTCAGCAGGTGTGATCTATGCTGAGTTTGTTTGTTTTTTTTTGTTTTTTTTGTTTTATTAAAAGTGTGAAACCAAAATATTTGCCAATGACATGGTTAGAAACCCACAAATCTACACACACAAAGCAATCAAAGTTTCAGAACCATGAATCAGACACCTTGTGAACCCAGCAATGTTTTTCTTGTTGAGGATAGTTGTCATGTCGCCTGCATGTTGACTGAAGTATGTTACTATTCAAAATACTCTGTCTTAACCTGCTGGGAATGTAAACAGTCACAAGGGTTTTGGAAGACAGACATTTTCCTTGTGATTTATTTCCAGTGCAGGGCTGCACATTCCAGACACTAATAACATTCGTATACACCCCGGAATATGCCAGGAATGTTTGGAATTTCAGAATAGAAAACATGAATAACATTTAGGGGAAATCACAGAGTGACTAGACTAAATTGTGTTTGCAGTGTATAATAAAGCAATTTATACATGTATTTCTTCTGATTGTAAGGGAAACAGGTCAATTTAGCTGAAAGGGAATCATTTTTGATTTTATAGGGAATTTGAACAAAATCACTGTTTTGCGGCTGATCACCGAGTCGGCCAGCGATTCATTGAACGAGCCGTATAACATCAGCTCTGCACTGGATATTAAAATCCAAAATATAGTGAAAACACTATTAAATAGCACAGTAACAAGATTGGTAGTTTAAGACATTAACTTGTAAGCACAAAACACAAGATACTTCTCTTTATAGTATCTAATATAAATAAGACTTTTTTTATATAAACCTAAGACATGTAAACTAATTTAACACATGAACACAAGCATTGCAGAAACAGAGAAAGTTAGGAAAGGATGAGTTTAAGAGAATGAAAATGTGAAATCCCAAGTTTATAGCAATATAGGCTATTGCATAGACCTGAACAACCATCAATCACTTAATTAACCCTCGCATTGAGTTTCTCAGTGAGGCTAAAATTTATATTAAATGCACCAGTTCAGCCTGGAAGTTTGCACTTGCGTTGCCTTTGTGTTAAGGGATTCCCTTCTGTAGTGGTCTTTGCAGAAAGGGGGTTTCCGAAGTTGCTGATTGGCTGGAAGTTCAGTAGTCGTTGAAGTGATGTCTTGGGCGTTGGCTGAAGATGCGGAGTTGGTCTGGTTGAAGTTTGAGGTTTGAAGCGGGTGCAGTCGGAGCTGGACTTCGCGGCAAACTTAACTTAACGAAACTCTCAACAGAAAGAAAAATAAATTAAAGTAAAAGAAAGAAAGAATGTAACGAGACTAGGTGATTTTTCTTCTCATCGTGGTGTTAGCAGCTGGCATGTAAGCCAGATCACACTCAAAGAGCGCTAAAAAGCAGCGTCAAAACGCAGTGGCAAAAGGCAAAAGCAAAAAGCTAGAAGAGAAGAAAAAAGAGATGGTATGATGGTGTCCTGAGTTTTTAAACTCGGCTTTTGGACACATCCCAACTGGTGTCTTGATCAATAAGATACTGTCTTAGCTCGGGGTGTTGCTCTGTTTCTCCTCCCAATACATAAATCTATGATGTTATCTTATCAGTCACATGGTCCGAACTTTACAAGCTCTTGCAAAGTATACTTTTGGATGTGATATCCATAACCAGAATATTATTAATTTGACAAAGAATTAATTGAAAGAAACGTTTCAAGCAAGAAAATTCAAACTCTTACATACTAAACAAGAATAAAGCCTTAAGTTATTCAATAGTTATGAAAAAGACATACCCAATAAGTGATTAGAACATGATAGTCCAATGTGTGGGTTATATACACTGAACAAAATTATAAATGCAACACTTTTGTTTTTGCCCCCATTTTTCATGAGCTGAACTCAAAGATCTAAGACTTTTTCTATGTACACAAAAGGCCTATTTCTCTCAAATATTGTTCACAAATCTGTCTAAATCTGTGTTAGTGAGCACTTCTCCTTTGCCGAGATACTCCATCCACCTCACAGGGGTGGCATATCAAGATGCTGATTAGACAGCATGATTATTGCACGGGTGTGCCTTAGGCTGGCCACAATAAAAGGCCACTCTAAAATGTACAGTTTTACTGTATTGGAGGGGGGTCCGAAAACTAGTCAGTATCTGGTGTGACCACCATTTGCCTCACACAGTGCAACACATCTCCTTCGCATAGAGTTGATCAGGTTGTTGATTGTGGCCTGTGGAATGTTGGTCCAGTCCTCTTCAATGGCTGTGCGAAGTTGCTGGATATTGGCAGGAACTGGAACACGCTGTCATATACGCCGATCCAGAGCATCCCAGATATGCTCAATGGGTGATCTGTCCGGTGAGTATGCTGGCCAAGCAAGAACAGGGATGTTTTCAGCTTCCAGGAATTGTGTACAGATCCTTGCAACATGGGGCCGTGCATTTTCATGCTGCAACATAAGGTGATGGTCAAATGCACCTGTCACCCAAACTCTGCTCTGATCTTGCTTCCGGCTTCGCTACTGTTCAGACGCTCTTGCTTACTGTTCTGCGCTTTTCTCCCTGTTTATGTACTTTTCTCAGATTTTTCTAAGACTTTAACTGCAGATCAGCACAGTGCTCAAACAACAGTTTTGGCACAAAAACCAAACTAAAGACTTTTTGGGACTGAAATACTCTTCGCCTCCCACTGCCAGCAGCTTACATTCCAGAGACAGGAAAACACAGCTGCCGACATTCCAACAGACGGGAAAGAAAATGCCTCTTGTGGAATCTACTTGCTGCATGAACTGCCACAGACTTCTACAAAGGATTGTGGTTCTTCATACAAAGTTACTTGCTGGACATCCAAAACAGGTGGAACACAATACTTTACTGAACCTTTTCTGATAAGAAGTGTGCGTTGCAAACGGGAGCATTTTTGACGATCGTTTCTGTCCAGTCCGCTCGGTTTATCTCATTTAACCACAGCTGTCGTCGTTTTTTTGTCTGGCAGTGGCAGCAGCGTTAAAATTTAAATATTTCAAAATTCTGACTTTATTCTCACAATTCTGATAAGAAAAATAAACTTGTCATTCTCTCTTTTGAGTTTATATCCCACACTTCTGGCTTTTTTCCCCCTCAGAATGGACAAACTCGCTATTGTTGAGTTAAATCGAGTTATAAAGTCCGAAATACAAAGTTGCATTTGCGAGAAAAAAGTCTCAAAAAATAATTGTGAGACAAAAGGTAACGTTAAATGTAAAATGTTATAGGTTTAAATAGTATTTCATGCTGTAAAGTTAACTGTAGGGCAAATATAATATGTTCCCAATGAACTGCATATGTGAATATTATGTAGACCAGTTGTTTAAATCAAATTTATGCTTTATAAGTAGAGTAATCATAGCAGGTTTCATTCATTAGTCTGTCCGTTTAAACGTCTGTGTTTAGCTTCAAATGGCGTTTTTGACGACAGTATTCTATAAAAATTATTTGCATTCCGATTCTGACATCCAAAGGCACAACAATACATTTTCCTATCTCTTATTCCATGGATTTTTTCCGTTTCACTCCGCTTGTTACCATGTGTTTCTGCCACCACAATGCGCGCGCAGCTGCTAGTGACATACAGTGAGGAAAATAAGTATTTGAACACCCTGCTATTTTGCAAGTTCTCCCACTTAGAAATCATGGAGGGGTCTGAAATTGTCATCGTAGGTGCATGTCCACTGTCAGAGAAATAATCTAAAAAAAAAAATCCAGAAATCACAATGTATGATTTTTTAACTATTTATTTGTATGATACAGCTGCAAATAAGTATTTGAACACCTGAGAAAATCAATGTTAATATTTGGTACAGTAGCCTTTGTTTGCAATTACAGAGGTCAAACGTTTCCTGTAGTTTTTCACCAGGTTTGCACACACTGCAGGAGGGATTTTGGCCCACTCCTCCACACAGATCTACTCTAGATCAGTCAGGTTTCTGGCCTGTCGCTGAGAAACACGGAGTTTGAGCTCCCTCCAAAGATTCTCTATTGGGTTTAGGTCTGGAGACTGGCTCGGCCACGCCAGAACCTTGATATGCTTCTTACAGAGCCACTCCTTGGTTATCCTGGCTGTGTGCTTCGGGTCATTGTCATGTTGGAAGACCCAGCCTCGACCCATCTTCAATGCTCTAACTGAGGGAAGGAGGTTGTTCCCCAAAATCTTGCAATACATGGCCCCGGTCATCCTCTCCTTAATACAGTGCAGTCGCCCTGTCCCATGTGCAGAAAAACACCCCCAAAGCATGATGCTACCACCCCCATGCTTCACAGTAGGGATGGTACTCATCATTCTTCTTCCTCCAAACACGTTTAGTGGAATTATGACCAAAAAGTTCTATTTTGGTCTCATCTGACCACATGACTTTCTCCCATGACTCCTCTGGATCATCCAAATGGTCATTGGCAAACTTAAGTCGGACCTGGACATGTGCTGGTTTAAGCAGGGGAACCTTCCGTGCCATGCATGATTTCAAACCATGACGTCTTCGTGTATTACCAACAGTAACCTTGGAAACGGTGGTCCCAGCTCTTTTCAGGTCATTGACCAGCTCCTCCCGTGTAGTTCTGGGCTGATTTCTCACCTTTCTTAGGATCATTGAGACCCCACGAGGTGAGATCTTGCATGGAGCCCCAGTCCGAGGGAGATTGACAGTCATGTTTAGCTTCTTCCATTTTCTAATGATTGCTCCAACAGTGGACCTTTTTCACCAAGCTGCTTGGCAATTTCCCCGTAGCCCTTTCCAGCCTTGTGGAGGTGTACAATTTTGTCTCTAGTGTCTTTGGACAGCTCTTTGGTCTTGGCCATGTTAGTAGTTGGATTTTTATTGATTGTATGGGGTGGACAGGTGTCTTTATGCAGCTAACGACCTCAAACAACCTCATCTAATTTAGGATAATAAATGGAGTGGAGGTGGACATTTTAAAGGCAGACTAACAGGTCTTTGAGGGTCAGAATTCTAGCTGATAGACAGGTGTTCAAATACTTATTTGCAACTGTATCATACAAATAAATAGTTAAAAAATCATACATTGTGATTTCTGGATTTTTTTTTTAGATTATGTCTCTCACAGTGGACATGCACCTACGATGACAATTTCAGACCCCTTCATGATTTCTAAGTGGGAGAACTTGCAAAATAGCAGGGTGTTCAAATACTTATTTTCCTCACTGTAACTGTGACGTCTACACAAAATTGGTCTAGTCAATTCACTTACATTTATGTATGATATACACTGTTTACTATTTGATGAAACTATCATACTTATTTAAGCCCAAGTGCCACCTACAGGCCTATTATGTGAAGTGTAGGCTGGCGAAATGGTGATGTGAAATGACTTTATTATATTGCCATTTTTGAGAATTATGCAGCATTATGAAAGTGTCTTATGCTCATCAAGCCTGCATTTATTTGATCAAAAATACAGAAAAAACTGTAGCCTAATATTGTAAAAGATTATTAAAATTTAAAATAATGTTTTTCTATTTTGATATACATTTATACTATTTTAATAAAATATAATTTATTTCTGTTATTCAAAGCTGAATTTTCAGCATCATTACTCCATTCTTCAATGCATGGTCCTTCAGAAATCATTATAATATGCTGATTTATTATCAATGTTGGAAACATTGTGCTGCTTAATTGTTTTATTTTATTTTATTATTTATTTATTTATTGGAACCTGTACACTTTTTGGGGGGTTTCATTGATAAATAAAAGTTAAAAAGAACAGCATTTATTCAAAATAGAGATGTTTTCTAACAATATCTTTATCACTGTTTCTATCAATTTGACAAATTCTTGCTGAATAAAAACGTCTCGGTTACGTATGTAACCCTCGTTCCCTGAAGAATGGAACGGAGACGTCACGTCGGATGACCGACGAATTGGGATCTCGCCAGAGAGACCAATCCACTTCGAGTGTAACTAAACGAGCCAATGGACATTGGCATGCGATCATTGCATCCAGCTGCCGCTGATCACAGCGTGAGTATAAGAGGCAGCGGGTGCACCGCATTAATTCATGCTTTCGCTGAGGAGCCGAGCCGGTGACCCGGCCGCTCAGCGGTGGTACAGCAAACTGTGGCGACGGGACGTGGCGTCTCCGTTCCCTTCTTCAGGAACGAGGTTACGTAACCGAGACGTTCCCTTTCAGTCGGTCACTCGAGTCACGCCGGATGACCGGCGAATTGGGATCCCTACCAAAACGCCACAGGAGCTGCCCTTCCAGTGCCCTGTGTAGACCTCTTGATCCTTCCTGTAAGGCAGAAGATAGGACCGGGCTCTACACAGAGAAGGTCAACTACTGTTGTTCCTTGGACAACCCAGACAGTAGGACTTGGAAACACTGCGGAGTCACCTCCTCCCAGAGGGGGTTAAGTGGCATTTAGACATGTGAAGTAACCCCGTAGGGCCCTATTGCACATGGAAGTCTCTGAGATGGCACAGGCTGCATCACTAGAGATGGCAGAACGTGGTCTGCCAGGGGAAACACGGCTCTAATAAGCATACCGTGGAATACACATATGGGATCCCGGCAGGGTCTCTCTAAGAAACCTGATAACCAGATCGTGCTTCCCCACCGACCTCCCCTCTACGGGGTTGTGGTGAGCGGAAATAGCAGCAACATAAACCTTAAGGGTGGAGGGGGACAACCTACGCTCCAACCCTTGTTGCAAAAAGGAAAGCATGGCTCTGATCGAACATCTCCGGGGGTCCTCACGGTGAGAGGAACACCATTCGACGAACAGGTTCCACTTCAGCGCATAAGCCCGTCTTGTGGACGGTGCTCGTGCTGAAGCAATAGTGAGAGCTACCTCCTGGGGCAGATCACCTAGAACCTCCGCGTCCCGTCCAGGGACCACACATGGAGTTTCCACAAGTCTGGACGCGGGTGCCAGAGGGTGCCCCGTCTCTGAGAAAGCAGATCCTTCCTCAGAGGAATCGGCCAGGGAGGGGCTGTCGCAAGGAGCATGAGTTCCGGGAACCAGGTCCTGTTGGGCCAATATGGAGCCACTAACAAGACCTGCTCCTCGTCCTCCCTGATCTTGCACAGTGTCTGTGCTAGCAGGCTCACTGGGGGGAACGCATATTTGCGCAGGCCCAGGGGCCAGCTGTGTGCCAGTGCATCCGTGCCGAGCGTTGCCTCGGACAGGGAATAGAACCACTGGCAGTGGGTGGTTTGATATACGCAACGGTCGCAGTGTTGTCCGTACGGACCAGAACGTCCTTGCCCCGAAGGCGCCCTCTGAGGCGGCTCAAGGCAAGGCGTACTGCCAGCAACTCGAGGCAATTGATATGCCAACGCAGTTGGGGACCCGTCCACACCCCTGACACTGCGTGCCCGTTGTACGTGGCTCCCCAGCCGGTGGCCGAGGCATCCGTGAATACCACAGCATGCCTGGATACCTGCCAGGGGTACTCCTGCCCGAAGGAACGAGGGATCTGTCCACGGGCTGAAGGTTCTGCGGCAGGCCGGTGTAATCTGAACCCGGTGAGTACCGAGTTTCCACGCCCACCTCGGGACTCGGCCATGGAGCCAGTGCTGAAGCGGTCTCATATGGAGCAGACCGAGCGGAACTATCGCCGCAGCTGCAGCCATATGCCCCAGGAGCCTCTGAAAGAGTTTCAGTGGGACCGCCGTCCTGCCTGATAAAGTCTTGAGGCAGTTCAGCACCGACTGAGCACGTTCCTGGGTGAGGCGTGCTGTCTGGTTGACCAAATCCAACTCCATGCAGAGAAAAGAAATACTCTGCATTGGCACGAGTTTGCTCTTTTCCCAGTTGACCCGAAGACCCAACTGGCTGAGGTGCCTGAGCACCAGGTCCCTGTGTGCGCACAACTGCTCTCGAGACTGTGCAAGTATGAGCCAGTCATCGAGGTAGTTGAGGATGCGCACACCCCGTTCTCTCAGGGGAACAAGGGCCGCCTCTGCGACCTTGGTGAAGACGCGAGGCGAAAGGGACAGCCCGAAGGGCAGGACCTTGTACTGTGTTACGATCGTCTAGGGTCAGCCATAACATAAATGAAATGTGCACTCACTCCCTTGGTAGCGTCAAACAAAAAGTGCATTTATTAACAAATTTATAAAGCAATACAAAACCAATAATAAAGGGGACAAATTCAGGAGTGGACAAGGCCAAAATAACAAACCCAACAACTAGTTTAAATAAACCCTAAATTCCCTAACCAAAATAAAACACAAAAGAAAAATATACAACACAACTTCCCTAACTCCCTTAACTCAAAACATAGAACAAACAATATATATATATAAAAGAAATGGCGTCACACTCCCTACTTCCCTTAAACTAAATATTAACAAACATAATTAAAAAGTAACTAGAACAAAAGCAAATTTCTCACAGCGCCCACATCACATCTGAAAGGAACCCAACCCAAATCAAAGCAAAACAAATGTCCCACATTCGGCCTCCTAGAATGCTTGAGGAGGTCCTTTTCACTGGAACCAGAACTAGACCAATTAGAAGGCAGCCAATCAGGATCTCCCATATCTCGTGATCTCCAATCAGAACGAATGCAGACCACACCTTCTCCTGCACAGACACACTCAGAAATATATATACATTTACCGGCAAGCCGGAGATGTAACAACTGATATGCCCGACCCTCGAACGCAAATCGCAGGAATGGCCTGTGTCGCAGGAGAATCGAGACATGAAAGTATGCGTCCTTCAGGTCGATCGCTGCAAACCAATCTAGGGGACGGACGCACCCAAAGATGCGTTTCTGCGTCAACATCTTGAACGGAATCTTGTGAAGTGCACGGTTCAAAACTCGCAGATCCAAGATCGGTCGTAACCCACCGCTTTTCTTGGGCACAATGAAGTAAGGGCTGTAAAACCCCGACCTCATATCGGCTGAAGGGACCGGCTCTATCGCGTCCTTCGCCAGCAGGACTGCAATTTCCGCACGCAAGACAGGGGCATCGACGGCCTTGACTGAAGTGAACCGGATGCCCCCGAACCTGGGGGGATGCCGGGTGAACTGAATCGCGTAGCCGAGTCTGATGGTCCGCAGGAGCCACCGAGACGGACTGGGGAGCGCTATCCAGGCTCCGAGAGACCGTGCCAGTGGAACCAACGAGGCCACCGACATACCCGCGGTGGGGCAGCGAGGTGGAACACAGGGACCCGGCCCGGAGCCTGTGACGGCTTGGCCTGTGATGGCAGGGGGCGGGGTCTGGGTGTGCAGTGTAACACTCACCTGATTCCTCCTCGTGAGGGAGGAAACACAGGAACCCGGCTTGAGGCTTGTGACAGCCTGGCGTGTGACGACTTGAAGCAGGGACTCGAGTGCTACCGCCCTTACCTGGTTCCACAAATGGGCAGGAGGGGTGCTCTTGGGCAACCCACTGCTGCCTGCTGGCGAGAGAGGAGAAGGGAAGTGATCCCGTGATGCACGGTTCACCACTCTCCTCCTCTTGAGACCCAGAGATTGAGAAAACTGCTCTTTTATTGATGTTTTGAGTACCGCTGGCTGCTGGGCCAGCGGCGGAACAAAAACAGATTCTCCGCCCGGCCCTCCTCCGGGGGAGGGAGTGGTGCGGTCACCATCTCCCGACAAGCAGTCTCCACCATCTCCGGGTCGCCCGTCTCAGGGCCTCTTGCACTTGCGCTTGACGCCAGGTTTGGCGGGGGCCTGGACGGGCTGGGCGTCCTGCCTGCGACCGGCTCCACGACACTGCCTGGTGGAAGGCTGCTGCGGCTGCGCGGGAGCGGGGGCAGCCGCAGGGGGGCGCCCACGGCGACGAGCAGGCTGAGGGGCTGCAGCCGGAGTGGAAGCAGCAGGTTTCCTCCGGCGCATGATGTGTTTGATCGCCTCAGTCTGCTTCTGGGCTGCCGAGAACTGCTGGGCAAAGCTCTCGACAGCGTCGCCGAAAAGGCCGGTCTGCGACACGGGAGCATTCAGGAACTGTACCTTCTCCTGCTCCTTCATGTCAGCAAGACACAGCCAGAGATGGCGCTCCTGGACCACTAGCGTGGACATCGCACGACCCAGAGACTGTGCGGTCACCGCCGTCGCTCAAGCGCGAGGTCCGTCGCAGCACGCAGCTCATGTAGAACCGCCAGGTCGTTACCACCCTCGTGCAGGTCTTTCAGTGCTTTGGCCTGGTGGACCTGCAGTAACGCCATGGCGTGAAGGGCAGAAGCCGCCTCCCCACAGGCTCTATAAGCACTGCCAGTTAGACCTGACGAATACTTACAGGCCCGCGAGGGGAGACACGGGTCACCCCGCAGAGTGGTAGCGGCTGTTGGACATAGTTGCATGGCCACAGACCGCTCCACTGAGGATGCCCGCATACCCCAAGGCGGCCCCACCATCGAGGGTGGTGAGGCGGAGGAGCCACAAGATTTGTTTCGGGCAGTAAAGGTGCCTTCCACGATCTTGTAAGCTCCTCATGCACTTCCGGAAAGAATGGCACCGGAGGGCGCTGAGAACCAGCGTGACCCCACTGAGAAACCACTCGTCCAGCCTCGAAGGATCGGGACGCGTGGAGGATTCCACGAGCCCGACATTCTCGGCGGCCCGGAAAGCATAGCCGTCATCTCTGGGTCTGGCTCGGACAATGCTACCACACCGAAGAACAGCGCAGCCGAGTCGTCATCCCCAGAGGCGACTCGCTCTCCGATGCAGCGACCGACATCTGGTCGTCAGGGGAGCACCGAAGGAAACAGGCGGTATACCCGCTCTGCAGAGGTCCCAGCCCGCTCAACGGCAACCCCACCGGCTGCGGAGCGCCTGAGGGTGAGGAACTCCTCTTGGGAAGCCCTCACTGTCACCTCAGATCACCTCTGACTCCACCGGATACAGCGCCGCCCCGGGAACGAACGCTGGATCGCGGCAGAGGCAGAGGGACTCCGCCATGTTTGACATAGCGGAGTCTATTATGCAACTCCGAGATGGTCATGTCCCCACAAGAAGAACATGAACCATCCACAAAGCTTCCTCAGCGTGCTGAATGCCCAGACACGTGAGGCAGCAATCGTGACCGTCCTGAGGCGCCAGGAAACGACCACACCCAGAAACGCACGGGTGATAAGACATCTTTAAAAAGACGTGATCACCCGTGTTGCTCTTTTAGAGAAATTTGCTCTTTATTAAGTGCTGAAGCACGCAGGGGAGCTGGCCACCACACACTCCGAGTGTGACTGTCTTCACGGGAATCGACCTCTTCTCCCGTGAGACCGCGACCACCGCTGCTGCGCTGTAACGCCCGCACTCGCTCGCTCTTCTCACTCGCAGGATAGGAGAGCAGCAGTGATTCACCGCCGCTTGGCTCCGAAGCGAAAGGATGAATTAATGCGGTGCACCCGCTGCCTCTTATACTCACGCTGTGATCAGCGGCAGCTGGATGCAATGATCGCATGCCAATGTCCATTGGCTCGTTTAGTTACACTCGAAGTGGATTGGTCTCTCTGGCGAGATCCCAATTCGTCGGTCATCCGACGTGACTCGGAGTGACCGACTGAAAGGGAACTAATTTCTTCTTAAAAAAAAAATTTAAATACTGACCTCAAGCTTTTGAACGGTAGTGTAGGCTATATTGTTACAAAAGTTATATTTTAAATAAATATATTTATAATATATAAATCTTATTTAACATTTTTTATTCATCAAATAATCCTGAAAAAAGTATCACAGGTTTTCAACATTGCTAATAAATCAACATTGCATAAAATGCATTGTAAATAAAGTAAATTAATAAAGTATATTCAATTTTTGATTAAATAAATGCAGGCTTGATGATTATAAGTGACTTCTTGCAAAAATATAAAACAGTAATGTATCCAATCTTTTGACCTATAATTTTTTTTTTCTTCCTCATATTGTCGCTTTTTTACATTTGAGCCCCTGCCCCTGGGGAACTCTCTGCACGTCCCTGTTCGGAAAAAGCAGTCAGAACTCCTTAAGAAAGATTTTAGTGAGCTGTTTGAAACACTTGAAGTTCAGTCGTTTTTCAGTGGACCACTCCCAGCAAGGGCAACTAACATGTTTTCACGGCTGTTTGGGCTGAATACATGGCTACAAAGAACCTGCAGTATAAAAGGAGTCAACTTCGTCGACAACTTCAATCTTTTCTGGGGCCATAGACAACTGTTTAAACTGGAAGGCCTCCACCCAAACAAACTTGGTGCAAGAGTGCTAAAGGACAATATCTATTTCTCCCTCCATCATCCTTCAGTAGTGTGTGCCAATCCACTTGGCTTGAATGGCACACACACACCTGGACAGAATACGAGTGACCACAGGACTTCATATCAGCCTCCGAGTCATCATGTGGTTGACACATCCCACAAGGACATTGATAACGCCATGCAGCCAAAACAAACTCTGCTCATGGAAACTATCCCGGCCGAGCCCTGCCCACAGAGCTCATCACAAACAGATTGTGACGTACTACAACAGCTTCAAGACTCAGCACCCAAGGACGACTTTCTCCTAAAAACAGCCAGGGAAGCCAGGACAACATATCACAGCCACCGGAAACACCAGAGCCAGAGCCCCGCTCACCAGACACACTATCCCTGTCTCCAGCATCTCTACTTCTAAGCTTCTCACAGAAAGAGGAACTGGTGTATGCTGGGACCAAACTCTCCAACTCTTTCGCTGCAAGCCCCCAGATATCAACTAAAAAACGGCGGGCTCCACGACCACCAAAGCCTGTGGACCCAGTTCTGCCTCCTCCTACTGTGAGAGCTCTCCAACGCCAGGGCCCAAACACTCCTCCATCGGCTGTAGGAGAACCAAAAACCATTGATAACAGCTCTCAGTGATATGTGTCGGGTCCCCGCTATGTTAGCAACAACTTTCATAAATGTTTACAGAACAAGCTTGTAGTTTTCCCTATTTCTGTTTTATGCCGTGATAGAAAGTCTCAAGCCGTATGGCTGACCCATCCAATCTGCAGCCTGTAATGCATCAATCTAAGATTACTGTAGAGACAAAATGTAATTCCATCAGGTTAGCATTTTTAAACATTTGCTCACTAAAAAATAAATAATTTCTGATCAGTGATTTAATAACCACAAATAACCTGGATTTTATGTTTCTAAATGAAACATGGCTAGAAGACAGCTGCAGTGCAACAGTCCTCAATGAAACAGCCCCTCTTACCTTTAATTTTATAAGTGTCTGCAGGACTGTTAGGAGAGGTTGAGGTGTAGCTGCTCTATTTAAAGATGTTTATCAATGCAAGCAAGTGTCATTTTGTCAGTATTTGTCTTTTGAATACCTAGGTATTGTGCTGAAAGTTCCTCCACGCATTCTGTTTATCATTATTTACAGGCCTCCAAAATACTCTCCAGCCATTGTTGAAGAGTTCACAGAACTGTTATCAATGATTTCCTCAGAGTTTGACTGTTTTGCTATTGCAAGGGATTTTAATATTCCCATAGATAATACAGAAATCAAAACTACAAAAGAAATTATAACTGTTTTAAACACTTTTGACCTGATCAGCATGTGCATGGACCCACACACAATCGTGGACACACTCTAGATTTACTCATCAATAGAGGTCTAAACATTTCATCCATTGTTATTAAGGATGTAGCACTATCTGATCACTTCTGTATTTTCTTTGATATATTGATCTCTGTTACCACTGAATCTAGATCTGTCTCTATCAGAAAGAGATGCATTAACGAGAACACTAGTGCACTATTTATGAAGGCTATATCTTTAACACCAAGCATTTCTGCAGACTCTGTTGATCTTCTCCTGGATTCATTTAACTCAAAAGTTAAGAATGTTATATTGCTTGACTGGCAGACAAAAATCATCTTGGAGAAAATCAACAGCAGTTCAGAGTTTGAAAAGACAATGCAGAAAAGCTGAGCGGATGTGGCGGAAGACGAAACTCGAAATTCATTATAGCATCTATAAAGACAGCCTTCATGCTTTCAATGTGTAACTAGCCACAGCTAGACAGACCTTCTCAAACCTTATAAACAGTAACTTAAACAACACTCGCACTCTTTTTGCTACTGTGGAGAGACTGACAAACCCCCCAAATCAGCTTCCCAGTGAAATGCTCTCCGACAGCAAATGCAATGAGTTTGCTTCCTTCTTTTCAATAATATCAGAAAGGAGATTGGCACGTCCTCAAGTTATGAAGAGGTCACACAGATTCGACTGCAATTTCAAAAAGAAGTGACTATGTCTGTTTTTGAAGCAATTGACAGCAATATTTTGGAAGAAATAGTACAGCACCTTAACCTGCTATCTTGACACACTTCCCATATATTTTTTTCAAAAGTGTGCTTAACTGTTTAGAAGCAAATCTCTTAGAAGTGGTGAATGCCTCACTTCTTTCTGGGACTTTTCCAAACTCCCTGAAAACTGCAGTTGTTAAGCCCCTTCTGAAAATGCGCAATCTTGATAACACCATGTTGAGCAACTATAGACCAATATCAAATCTTTCTTTCATAGGTAAGATTATTGAAAAGGTAGTTTTTGGGGAGTTCCGCAGGGATCAATTCTTGGCCCTACTCTATTCTCATTATATATGTTACCCTTGGCGACAATTTTTAGGCAATATAACATTAATTATCATTTGTATGCTGATGATCTTCAATTGTATTTTCCTTTGGAGTGTGATGGCTGTACATCTTTTGCTAATTTTTATAAGTGTCTGACTGAGGTAAAGGGATGGCTAGCAAATAATTCTTTACAACTAAATGAGAGTAAATCTGAGTTTATCGTGTTTGGGAACAAAATGTCTGGAAATGACCTGATTGAAAGTTATGGACTTCTATCCAATAATAGTTATGTGAAGAATCTTGGAGTACTTTTGGATTCTGAAATCCACTTTGACCGGCAAGTTAATAGCGTGGTGAAAACGTCTCTAGGTTACGTATGTAACCCTAGTTCCTCGAGGGAACGAGACGCTGCGTCCGAAAACGCTAGGGGAACGCCTTCAGCGTGACCGGCTCTGAATACAAGTGTAATCTGTCCAATGGATGGGCGAGACGTCACGGGCGAGGTGACGTAATGACCAGCTGGTATAAAAGCACGTGCGGTGAAACCGGAATCAGCTTCTAGGAATGAAGCAAGCGCAGGCAGGGATGCCGGAAGTGTGGCCTCGAGACGCAGCGTCTCGTTCCCTCGAGGAACTAGGGTTACATACGTAACCTAGAGACGTTCCTCTTCAGGAACTCGAGCTGCGTCCGAAAACGCTAGGGGAACGAGATGCCCACGCCGCCAGGATTCCAAGTCCCTGCCCAGTGTGTATCCCTGCGGAGCACATCAGGGCGAGAGGACGGAAGAGCCTGGAGTGGCCCGCATGTCAAGGCCATAAAACCTGACAAAGGTCAGGGCGTAGACCATCCATGGCGTTGCAGATGTCCTGTAGTGGGACACCTGCGGAAAGGCCTTGAGGCCGCCACACTGCGTGTGGAGTGAGCTCTGACTCCCATCGGCGAGGGGAGATCAGAGGACTCATAGGCCATGACAATGGCCTCCACAATCCACCGACTGAGGGTCTGTTTGGAATCAGAAAGACCTCTCTTAGGGGGCCCATAGCAAATCAGCAGTTGGTCCACCCTTCTCCACAGGGCAGTTCTGTGGGCGTATGCATCCAGCGCCGCACTGGACACATACAGTTATGCTTCTGCTGGTCTGGCTCCCTGAAGGGAGGAGGACTGAAGGCCTGCAGTACGACAGGCTGTGGTGTGACAGAAGGAACTTTGGGGACGTACCCTGCGCGAGGGTACAAAAAGGCTTTGGCCATACCAGGCGCGAAGTCCAAATGAGTAGGGGCCACTGAGAGGGCCTGCAGATCCCCAACTCTCTTAAGAGAAGAAATCGCCAGAAGAAATACAGTCTTCAGAGTAAGATGGCGATCAGAGATCTCTTCAATAGGCTCGAAGGAGGCCTACAGAGAGCATCCAACACCACAGCCAGGTCCCATGGAGGAACACGGGACCGCATTGGAGGCCTTAGCCTCAGCGCAGCGGAGGAAACGTGTAACCAGGGGTGTCTGCCCACTGACTGTCCACCAAGAGAGGTGTGGTAGGCCGAAATCGCCGCCACATAAACCTTCAAGGTGGAGTGGGTTAACCCTGCAGAGAATCGAGTCTGCAAGAACTCCAGCACTGTACCAACCGGGCAGTTAACTGGGTCGAGCTGGCGATCTCTGCACCATGAAGTGAAAAGTTTCCACTTCAAGGCGTACAGTTTCCTCATTGAGGGAGCTCTGGATTGGAGGATGGTCTCAACAACCTCGGTCGAGAGACCGGAAGCTATGAGCTGTGCCCCTTCAGGGGCCATACCCACAGCTTCCACAACTCCGGGCGGGGGTGCACAAGGGTGCCCCCTGCCTGTGAGAGGAGATCCCTCCTGACGGGAATTTCCCATGGAGAGCCGTCGAGGAGAGAAATCAGGTCCGAGAACCATACTCGGCCCGGCCAGAACGGGGCTACTAACAGCAGCCGGACCCCGTCCCGGCGCACTCTCTCCAGAACTCCAGGGAGCAGAGCAATCGGGGGAAAGGCGTACAGACGAAGCCTCGGCCAAGTCTGTACCATGGCATCCAGCCCCAGTGGAGCTGGATGAGTCAGAGAGTACCAGAGGGGACATTGCGATGTCTCCCAAGTCGCAAATAGGTCCACCTGAGCCTGGCCAAACACTCTCCAAATCTGCTTCACCACCTCTGGGTGAAGCATCCATTCAGACCTCGGCCCCTGTCTTGACAGGATGTCTGCTCCCACATTGAGATGCCCAGGGATGTACACTGCTCTCAGCGAGAGGAGTTTGCCCTGGGACCACACAAGGATCTGGTGCGCCAGCCTGTACAGGGGGCGCGACCGCAGACCTCCTTGGTGGTTGATGTAAGAGACCACTGCCGTGTTGTCGGTGCGCACCAACACATGGTGATCTCTTAGGTCTGGGAGAAAGTGTTTCAGAGCCTGAAACACAGCCAGCATCTCTAGCCAATTGATGTGCCAAGTGAGATGGCGACCACTCCACAGACCGCGGGCAGGGTGGCCACTCATGACCGCTCCCCAGCCAGTGAGGGATGCATCCGTCGCTAGCGATACGCGGCGACACGGAGCTCCCAGCACTGGGCCCTGAGACAAGAACCAAGGTTGTCTCCACATGTCTAAGGCACGTAGGCACCGCCGCGTGACCTTGATCATGCGAAGTGGGTTCCCTCTCGGGGAGAACCCCTTGGTCTTGAGCCACCACTGTAGGGGTCTCATGTACAGCAGGCCAATAGGTATCACGTTGGACACAACAGACCCAGTAGTCTCTGAAACTGCTTGATAGTGAGTGACTGGCCTTCTTTCACTCTCCTGACTGCCGTGAGGATCGACTCGATCCGAGCAGGCGACATACGTGCCTGCATCGTGGTCGAATCCCACACCACACCAAGATAAGTGGTCCTCTGTAATGGAGAAAGCACACTCTTCTTGGCGTTCAGTCTTAACCCCAACACTTTCATGTGAGCGAGAACAACATCTCGATGTTGAGCCGCCATCTGCTCTGAATGAGCGAGAATCAACCAATCGTCGATGTAATTGAGTATGCGGATGCCTTGTAGCCGCAACGGAGCTAACGCGGCATCCACACACTTTGTAAAAGTGCGGGGTGAGAGTGCTAGGCCGAAGGGAAGAACCCGATACTGGTAAGCTTCGCCCCCGAACGCAAACCTCAGGAACTGCCCTCATAAGCCCTGGGCCATAAGCATTAGGGCCTCTTGGCCGAAGACCTCTTTGCCTGGAGGACGGTCCGTAGATCCGGCTTAGGCGTCGAGGCCCCCGACCTAGAGCCTTTCTTACCGCCCCGGCTCCGCCGCGGGGGAGCACGGGCGGCAACACTCTCTTTCTGCGCCTCTCTATGTGAGGAGCCAGCACACGGCAGGGGCTGCTCTCGCCCAGCAGCCCCCTGAGCTAGAGAGCGGCGAGGGAGAAACCGTTGGAACGCCGCCGCCTGCTTCCTGGCCTCCTGGTGCCTGTCGACGACGGAACCAACAGCGTCGCCGAACAGGCCAGAAGGCGAAAGCGGGGCGTCCAAGAGGAAGACCCTGTCACGGTCTTTGATATCTGACAGGGTCAACCAGAGATGCCTCTCCGCTGCCACCAGGGCTGCCATAGACCGCCCAATAGCACGAGCGGTCTCCTTGGTGGCGCGGAGAGACAAATCAGCGGTTCCCTAGCGTTTTCGGACGCAGCGTCTCGTTCCTGAAGAGGAACATCTTTTTTTCAGTTAAGAAAATTGTCTAAACTGAAATCTATCTTATCAAATAATGACTTGGAGACTGTTTTGCATGCTTTTATTTCTACACGGTTGGATTATTGCAATGCTCTCTATCTGGGCGTAAGTGAATCTTTGGTTGCCCGTCTTCAGTATGTCCAGAATGCTGCAGCAAGAATTTTGACAAATACTAAAAAACGAGATCACATAACGCCTGTATTGATATCCCTTCATTGGTTGCCTGTGAAATATAGAATACAATACAAGGTGTTAATATTTGTCTATAAAGCATTGCATGATCGGGCTCCTGAATATATAAAGGACATGTTAATTCCTTACCAGTCTCAACGTCACCTACGTTCCTCTCAAAATATGCTTTTAACAGTTCCGCAGTCTCGTTTGAGGCGTAGTGGAGACCATGCTTTTTCTGTGGCGGCTCCTACACTCTGGAACGTATTACCGTTATCCTTAAAATCATCGTCAAGTATGGACATTTTTAAAAAGGACTTGAAGACCTATTTATTCTATCAAGCTTTTGGCGTTTAATCGGGTTGAAGAATTGTGAAGGACTGGCTTTTTGTTATGTCTTGTTATTCTATGTTTGTATGAATTTTAGTATTTCTATTATTATGGACAGCACTTTGGTCCATTTTAATGGCTTTGAAAGTGCTCTATAAATAAAAATTGAGTTGAGTTGAGTTGAGTTTAATCATCTGAACAATTACTTAAACTCAAATGGATACCTGGGCAATTTTCAATCTGGTTTCCAAGCGCATCACAGCACAGAGACAGCACTCATTAAGATAATAAATGATATTTGCTTTAATTTTGATTCTGGCAAAATATCAGTGCTGGTACTACTAGTTCTTAGTGCTGCGTTTGACACTGTCGATCATAACATACTTCTAGAGAGACTGAAAAACTGGGTCGGGCTTTCTGGGATGGTACTCAAATGGATCAGGTCATACTTAGAAGGGAGAGGTTATTAAGTGAGTATAGGAGAGCATAAAAGTTTAAGTGGACGTCCATGACATACGGTGTCCCACAAGGCTCAATTATTGCACTGTTCTTGTTTAGCCTGTATATGCTCCCACTAAGTCAAATAATGAGAAAGGCAAATTGGTTCTATCACAGCTATGCTGATGATACCCAGATTTACCTAGCCTTATCTCCAAATGACTACAGCCCCATTGACTCCCTCTGCCAATGCATTGAAGAAATTAACAGTTGGATGTATCAAAACTTTCTTCAGTTAAACAAGGAGAAAACTGAAATCATTGCATTTGGAAACAAAGATGAAGTTCTCAAGGTGAATGCATACCTTGACTCTAGGGGTTAAACAACTAAAACTCAAGTCAAAAATCTTGGGGTGATTCTGGAGACAGACCTTAGTTTTAGTAGTCATGTCAAAGCAGTAACTAAATTAGCATACTATCATCTCAAAAACATTGCAAGAATTAGATGTTTTGTTTCCAGTCAAGACTTGGAGAAACTTGTTCATGCCTTTATCACCAGCATGGTGGATTATTGTAATGGTCTCCTCACTGGCCTTCCAAAGAAGACCATTAGATAGCTGCAGCCAGGGGCGGACTGACCATCTGGACATTCTGGAGGAGTCCAGATCGGCTGTCCATTCGACGGCCGTCGGCCTGGCTGGTTCATCATCAAAGAAAAAGTGTCAAATTAAGTGACATTGACGGCCGACAAAAGGGGGCACTAATGCAATCTATTTTTGTTGATAAGAAAATGAATTTAACACAAAGTGGGCTTGTGATGGCAAGCAAAAAACGTGAAGATAAAGGCAGTTGGAAGAGGCTAAAAGAAGAAGAAAAGCGAACAGTTAGGTTACCTTTGCCCTCCTCTCTCATGTAGCATGTAGCCTATGAGCACTATAGTAAAATCCTAGGACACCCCTAGTCCGAAAGTTCACTGTTATTTATCACTCCGCAATGTCTGGCAATTCATTCATAAAGAGACAGCAGCGATTCTATGTTTATGTTTATCATTAACATATTATCCATTTTGCGTTATGCTTTTTTTTAATGTAGATTTCAATAATTTTAGTTCATACGATAGCCTAATACATTTATTTCAATCCCCCGGCTGAAAAAAAAATAAATAAATAGAAACCATCGTATAATTTATAATGATTTTACTGGTTATAATGAAACTGTTATTGGTTTTAATGGAAACTGTAATGGTGCCTGTTGGTCTCTTTCTGGTAATTGGTCGCCTTCTATTGGTGGCTTTAAAAAAAAAAAAACACTAAATCCTAATGTAATATGTCCCAAAACACACTACAGGAACCATTACTTAATGGTTTTTATGGTTAAAAGTTGATGGTTTGTAATGTTTGTAATGGTATTTGTAGGAAATCCTTAGAATCATTCTGTGATGGTTTCTATTGTTTTTGTCAGCAGGGTCACCATGGGTTTTGTGATGTTATTTGCCATAAATGTGACAGGATTGCTGTAATATTGTGAGATAGTAGTGGCTGTTTGTAGTTGTGGTGGGCCTATTTGGGTGAAAATCCAGGGCCGTTTTTTACTCACAGTCCGTCCCTGGCTGCAGTTAATCCAGAACGCTGCTGCCAGGATTCTGGCTAGGACCAGAAAATCTGAGCATATCACACCAGTCCTCAGGTCCTTACACTTACACTTACATTTAGGACTGATTTTAAAGTTATTTTACTTGTTTATAAATCACTCAATGGCCTAGGACCTAAATACATTGCAGATATGCTCACTGAATATAAACCTAACAGACCACTCAGATAATTTGGATTGAGTCAGTTAGAAATGCCAAGGGTTTCAAAGCTTCCAGAAGATATCAGATGTGCTAAAACATTAGCCACATTTCCAGACTCAAAACTCATCTGTTTAGCTGTGCATTTGTTGAATGAGCACTGTGCTACGTCCAAAGTGATTGCACTGTATTTTATATATAATCATTTTCTATTCTTAACTGTTTTAAATTCATTTTAAATCAATTTTTAAATCATTTTAAACGTTTTTGAATTTCTGGTTTTATTGTTGTGATTATTTTTTTATATGATTATTTTACTTCCTTTTATGTAAAGCACTTTGAATTACCATTGTGTATGAAATGTGCTATATAAATAAACTTGCCTTGCCTTAACCCCAGATGGTTTATCAGATGTTTGTACAAAGCAAAAGTTTTCCAGATGAAGCATTCCTTAAAATACATCTCGGTGAGGTAACTGTGCTAACTATAGATGTACTGTGAAGCAGCTATGTTTATTGTTTGTGGTTCCAGTTCCAAGTAGAGTCAGAATAAGAAACGTTTGACATCATTCATGTGAACTTCAAGCCTTAAGTCGGCCCATTAGTTTCAAAGAACCTGTATATGTCACTTGTGGTTTACAGTAGCCTACTGTTGCTTGAACATGCCCTCTGTTCATTGCTAAACTGTAAACATTTGTCTTGAATAATATTTTTACATTGTTATCTGCCAATCATTTGCCACTCAACAGCACAGTACTAAAATAATATTTCAATTGTGTGATTGTTCTACCACTCTCCCACTCAGCTGCCAAAACCCTGAGGGTGTAGTAATGTGGGTCCATTTGTACTCTGATGCTTGAGATTATCAAGGTTAAGATCTTAATACAAAATTCCTATTGTTCAGTGACTGATTACTGACAGAGAACACAGGGAGAACAAACAGGGAAAGCAAATGAGGAGGGTCCAGAGGAAGAGCAGGTGGGATAATTAGCTAATAATGAGATAACTAAGTGGCTGGAGAGTCAAGCAGCATGGCAGACAGGAACTGGAAGCACACCAAAAGAGTCGTGACGTATGCCATCAAAATTGTTGAACACAGAGAAGAGCAAATGGTGAGGGAACAAACTCCCAATACTCGACAAACATAAGAAAATAGCACATACTGAGCCATGTGCTCAAACAAAAACACAAGACACAAGCACATGGAACGGGGGACAAAGCCCCACCATATCACCACACCAAGATAATGAATGAATGAATGGAGGCATTTATATAGTGCTTTTATAGTGTATTGCTGTTCACCCAAAACACTTTAAAATCATATGGGGGGGGGGTCTCTCCTCAACCACCACCAGTGTGCAGCACCCACCTGGATGATGCGGTGGCAGCTACAGTACAACGGCACCAGTGCGCTCACCACACACCAGCTACTGGTGGAGAGGAGAGAAAGTGATAGAACCAATTCAATGAATGTGGATTATTAGGAGGCCATGATAGACAAGGGCCAGTGGAAAGAATTTGGCCAGGACACCAGGATTACACCCCTACTCTTTATGAGAAGTGCCATGGGATTTGTGATAACTCTTGGCTGGTCCCTGAAGTGTACGATCACACCGGTGTGATTAGAACGTTCAGTGCGTCATGTGATCAACTGCTGAATTCAAATCTGCTTTCGTACTTTGGCTGGCGCGGAGCCAGAGACAGACGCGCTGAGCTCTTGTCATATTATCACAACTATTCAGTGTTTTCTGCACGGATACGGATTCAGCCAGTCAGCACGGATACGGTTTCATTTTCCACTGCGGGGCTGATAACGGATCTCTTTGGAATGCAATTCAAATGCGTCAGTCGTTGCCGTGGTAAAACAAGTGTTTACATATGATATGCGGTGTAAATAATCACTGCGTTATGGAGGATGATCAGAAACTTCTTTAGATTTTATTACTAATTTGTGTTTACATTGCTCAAAATAGCGCGCTTAGCAAGCTACGGAGAAACTAGCAGCCAGGCAACAGACAAGTGACAGATCCTGAGTGGCGATGTCACGGACACGCACTCTACCAGCACTGCTCAGCACGGTTGTCTAACCGTGCCGAGAATTCCGTGCCGAGAACGGTTTGTAATTGTGCCATGCCGTACCAGGCTCACGTGGAAAAACAACTGGAACCGTACCTGACCGTTCTTAGAACCGTTCGGCCCGATTGTGGAAAATCGGCTTACTATGTTCTTTGAGCATGATCCGCACTCGTTCAGAAGCTCTTTTCAGCCAGCCACCGTTGATGATGAGTGCAGCCAGTGAGCTTCATGCACGTCTTGTGGTCAAGTCTGCCAATGAGAAGCGGTGCTTACTCCGTGTTTGATTTGTGTGTTGATCTATGTTTTGTTTGTTTTTTGTTGATTTAATTCTTTATTATATCTGTTGCCGGTTGATTGAATGTGACTCGTGAGCTGTTTGGACATTAATAAATGGTTAAATTGATGTTCTGCCTTGCGTGTCCTTTTTATGTTACTTAACTCATTCCTCATCGAGCATTTCATAAGTGGGGTTCGTAACATAAATGGGGGCTCATCCGGGATCACAATTGTTGTGGTTTTTGAGAGTTCGTTTATAATTTAGTTCATTTATCGCGGTGTGAATGGATTCGGTTGGTCCGACGCATTCTCCGGTTAGAGTAAGCCTAGCGCCAGTTCTGACTACGGTTTACTGTTTATTATATTATTTGTTTGTTGTTTTAGTTTGTTATTTTTGGAGGTATTCCGGGGGAGAGAGTAATCTCTTAATCGGTAACCTCTGAAGACTAGTTGAGATGAAGTTAGACTTTTGGATAGGTAGGTAGTACCGGAGTGTGTGTGTGGATTTTTCCTTATTTGTTCATGGTTTCGTTTTTTTAAGATGGCAACTTTTGACTTAAATCAATTCATAGATCAACCTAGTGTTGAGGGATTAGAGGTCTGTCGGAAAAATTATTTATTTCTGATTGCTCAACACTATGAAATTTCAATTTCTAAAACGCAGCGTAAAGCGGAAATCAAAGCTTGTTTAATGTCTGCTTTGACTGATAAAGGGGTATTTCCTGCTACAGAGGTTGTGCTTACAGCGATTGATGCTGCAGGAAGCTCTCCTTCACGAGTGCCGGTCGGTGATCGGGCCACTCCAGTGACTGTGGCTGGCGGGGAGGTAGGTCCATCCTTTTCAATGTCTAAGTTTGAACCTTTCTTTCTGAGGAAGAAACACCTGACGAACGTTCGGATTGGCATGTAAAGATTCGTTTGGCTCATTTGCAACTGGATACTCAAGATGAGTTAAAACATCAGATTGAAATGTACCGAAATGATGCGGATACAAAAGTGTGACTGTGGCAGTTGGAGTTCCCTTGATTGTAAAAATAAATGGGTTCCTTCCAGGTTAAAATCTCGAAAAGTGTAGTTATTGTCATAAAATGGGACATGTAATGGACGAATGTCGTAGTTTAAAATGAAAACACGAGTGACAAGAATTTCTGCCCGTTCAGCCTCGAGGCTCTGTCTTAATAAAAGCTTTCCCTTCGCCTTGTTCCCCTGTTGCTCCTGATCCCTGTTTTCAGCCTTTTGTGTCCGATGGATTTGTGTCGTTGATGATGGGGTCAGTGGTAAACCTGTACGTATTTTGCGTGACACCGGAGGATCCCAGTCTTTTATATTGTCAAACATTTTATATTTTTGTGGAGACTCTGCATGCGAAACTAGCACGATTGTGCAGGGAATTGAAATGGGGTTTGTAACCGTTCCTCTTCATCATGTATGGGTGACTTCTGAATTGGCGTCTGGGTGTTTTGAGGTAGCAGTTCATTCATCTTTACCTGTGAAATGCATTGACTTCATCATGGGCAATGATATTGCTGGTGGTAAAGTCATGTCGGCTGTACAAGTAACTAATGCTCCGGGTATTGAGGTGCAGTCTCATTTACTCGCTGAAACTTTACCAGAGGTGTTTTCAAGTAGTGCCGTGACGACTCGAGCTCAAGCAAAACATGGCTTGCAGGAAAATAGTCTTAGTGACTCTATTTTCTCAGACATTTTAGGAAGTGATTCAGTTCCTGAGTCAGTGGATGTGGTTAAAACGACTTCTCATTCTCCTGTTTGCTTTGACCTTGTTACTGATCAGTTAATATCGTGTGAAGCCTTGACTGATGCGCAGAAAAATGACCCGACCTTAGAGAAATGTCGTGTGGGTGCTGAGAAGAGTTCATGCTCCCCGCGCAATCAACAGCTTTATTGGAAAGATGCAGTGTTGATGCGTAAATGGAGTAGTACACTGAACGCTGCGCAGGCGCATGAGTGGGATGTGGTGCATCAAATTGCAGTTCCTTTGAAATTCCGGCAGCCTGTGTTGAGCTTGGCTCATGATCATCCTTGGTCAGGACACCTCGGAATTAATAAGACCTATAATCGGGTGCTCCAACATTTCTTTTGGCCAGGGTTAAAGTCTGATGTTGCCAAGTATTGTAAGATCTGCCACATTTGCCAGGTTGGGGGGAAGCCTAACCAGGTGGTGCCACCTGCTTCTCTCTGTCCTATACCTGTTGTGGGCGAGCCGTTTGAACGTGTTCTGGTAGATTGTGTGGGTCCACTCCCTTGTGCAAAGTCGGGTTGTCAATATCTGTTGACGATCATGTGCGTAGCTACTCGGTTTCCCGAGGCGATTCCTTTAAAAAATATAACTGCCAAGTCTGTAACAAAAGCTCTTACAAAGTTTTTTACAACTTTTGGGTTACCAAAAACCGTTCAAATAGATCAGGGCTCGAATTTCCTGTCTTGTGTATATCGTAGTTCTTTAAAAGCTTTAGGAGTGTCTCATATTGTGTCAAGCGCATACCACCCTGAATCCCAAGGGGCTTTGGAACGCTGGCATCAAACATTAAAATCTGCACTCCGGAAATATTGCATTGAGACGGGGAACGAATGGGCTGAGGGAGTTCCTTTTGTTTTATTTGTGGACTCGTTGGGATTCAGCCCTTCAGAACTAGTGTTTGGCCATAATGTTCAGGGCCCTTTGAAAATGTTGAAAGAGGAATTTCTCTGTTCCAATTCTGTAGAGAAAACAAATGTTCTTGATCTTGTTTCTTGTACTCGTGAATGTTTACGTAAAGCGTGTACTATGGCTAGAGAAGCTCTTTCTCTCTCGCAGAAGAAAATGAAACGCTGTTTTGATCAGAAGACAGTTGTAGGTAATTTCTTGCCAGGAGAGAAAGTTCTGGTATTAATTCCTATACCTGGGTCAGCTCTTACGACGCAATTTTTCTGGTCCCTACGTGATTAAAAGCAAGGTAGGTGAGACGGATTATATAATCCATACTCCCGAATGGAGAAGAAAAACTCATTTATGTCACATGAATATGTTAAAGCCGTATCTGTTCCGGGCTGATGTGAAGGATGATACTGTTCACGTTTTAGAATGTGACTCAGTGACTGAATTAAAGGAGTGCGTTTCATTGCTTTATCATGCTTTGCCTAATGAGGACCTGGATGATGGATTGAATGTGCCTATGGAAGTACTAAGTGGTGGTTGTTTGAACAACTCTGAGGTTTTATTAACCCTTCCTTCTCAGTTGTCTTATTTGTCTAAAGAACAGCAGCGAGATATAACGAAGTTGTTGGAGAGTTTCCCTAACTTATTTAATGACGTTCCTCCCAGTACTTCGGTCATTGTGCATGAGGTGATTTCTCGATGACGGGTAAGATCCTCTTTTGGCCAGTGGAGGACAACCTAAGACAGGGGCTCACCGCCACTGGGTACCTGCCCAGAAGGGAGGTGTTATATGTGAGATGGTAGTGGAGTTGAGCGGATGCTTGATAGGCCTAAAAGCATCGTTAAGGGGGAACTGTAAGAAATTACAGCAATCTGCCTCAAAAATGTGAGCTCCTCCAGACCTGATCACCAGCAACTGCATTCCTTGATGGCTTATTTTTCATTGTGACAAGCGTCCACAACTTGATGCAACTATATATGCCAGGGGATCACACCCGGAGGAAAAGGAGCTTATTTATAAAGAGTCAATGGCAATGGGCTTTCAAGAACCATCTGAGACCGTGTGATGACAGCCATTATTTTGAGACAAAGTTTGTTAATTTATATAAGCATCATGAAGTTGGCTGCTTTAATGGCAAGAGCTGTATAAAAAAGGTCTAATATGCAGAGTTACGATGAATCCCTGAATCTATGAGGCTGAGATAATATTGAACTAATATGTCTATAGTTTTTACTCATGCAGGTCATAAGGCATGGCATAGGATAATTACAAGACGTGGTGGTGGCTAAAAATGAAGACTGCTTTTGCTGAATCAAGAGATGGTTTGGATAACAAAGGTTAAAGGAATTAAGGAATTGAGGTAAAAATTTTAAGAACTGCTCATAGCATATTTTACTTTAAATAGTCAAAATTGAGATCTGAAATAGAAATGCTGACATCTGGAACTTTGGTGAATGATGAAGGGATCTATTTTGTAATGAATTTAATATTACAGTCTGTCTAAGTTAAAGTTTGGTGAGACTGTCAAAAGATCATTTGCACAGTAAGAGAGAGAGACCGCTTGAGTGGAGGAAGGGATGGTGCTGTGCCTCTCTTATCAGAGTAACCAAAACAAAGCAATGATATTAAGGCCAACACTTCCCAGTGATTTTTCTCAAAGTAAAAATCAATAATGAACAGGCAAACTTTGGGACTAGATAAGAGACTAGGTATAAACTAGGTAAAACTGACAGGAAAATGTAAGTTTAAATCCGTCCAATTTAACACCAAAAGAAAACCTTGAATATGAGCGGTTTCAATATTCATGTGACTCTAGTATATGTGCATGCGTGAGGATGATTACTCTATATTTTGAGATGATTCTGTTCCTGTTTTGTGTATATTGTGTCACTAACCTCTGGAATGAGTGTTTTATCACTGCTGATTTTAATCACTCTCTGGATTAATATGTTTAAGAGCGTTTATATGATATGGATTTGTGAAATTGAAGATTGCCGTCTATAATGGGTTAAAAACCCATGTCTAAATTCAACTGAGGGTCTAAAATTAAATGCGTTAATACTTTGTTATTCAAATGGTAAAGGTAAATATTTTAGACTTGACAGCAGAGAAACCGTGACATATTGTCTGTGTGTGTCCTCTAGGTCTGAGTGATGTAATAGTCTGGTGTATGTAGAACAGTGACAAGTTAACAAAAACCTTTGGATCTGCTGGCTAACCAGTTGATGGAGGAATACAGTGACAAATAGTTATAATGAAATTAAATATAGCAACTAAAATTAATGTTATGAACAACAAAATTGTAATGGGAGCTATGGAACTGTTTATGAACACCTGTCAAGTCAAATCAAATTAAGATAATTATTGTGAACACTGACAGGGCTTTTTGATAATGTACACTGTTTTACAGAAACTGAGGATGCCTTTTAATGAATATTTGGCAGTTTAGATCTGAGCAATAATATTGATTGATAGGATTGTGAAATCTGTCTGTTTTTGCTCAGTTTATAAAAAATTGGATTCAATGAGTATCACTGCCAAATGACAAATATGAATGAAGGGTTTTAAGACGTTGATTAGGTAGCTGACCTGTAAGCATAACTGACAAGACAGTGAGGACCAAATTGACTTTTATACAAGGTCCTGAGGATTTGCTTCTGAATATGCTGTTAATTTAGACCGAGTACAGTAATATGGTATTATAATTGAGAAGATGTGCATTAAAATAATAATTAGGCATTGAGTATGATTAATAGTAATGTAGACACCCCCTAGTTACAAGTGTCCTCCAGAGGCTGAGGACTCCGGCCAGAGAGCTTATGCCATGTGGTGGATCAAGATGCTATTTCATAGCCTCAAGTCCTCTGCTCTCCCCTCTTGGGGATCAAGACGCACTTCTCAGAAGTTGGCCCTCGGGACGCAGGCCCCGCCCACTTTAACCACTTTTCTCTCACCCTAGCTGTGCTCCATCCACACTAGGCAGGGATTTGTCAGTCTGGCGGCGTGGGAATCTTGTTCCCCTAGCGTTCTCGGACACAGCTCGAGTTCCTGAAGAGGAACGTCTTAGGTTATGTATGTAACCCCAGTTCCTCGAGGGAACGAGACGCTGCATCTCGATGCCGCTCTTCCGGCATCCCTACGAGCGGTTGCTTCATTCAAGCTGACGCTGGTTCCACCGCACGTGCTTTTATGCTTCCTGGCCATTACGTCACCTGCCCGTGACGTCTCGCCCATCCATTGGACAGATTTCACTTGTATCAGACCGCGGTCACGCTGAAGACGTTCCTCTAGCGTTCTCGGACGCAGCGTCTCGTACCCTTGAGGAACTGGGGTTACATACGTAACCTAAGATGTATTTTGAGAGGAAACTGTATCTCTTTTGTCTCTTATGATAATAAATCTAAAGTAAAAGAACTAAATCGTCTTGAGGACCAGATTAACCCTTTAACGCGTACAATCACACCAGTGTGATTAGTCTTGGCTGGTCCCTGGAGCATACGATCACACCGGTTATCGTTACATTATCACTTATTCAGTGTTTTCAACCATATAATGCTTATTTTAGATTTCAGACATTTAAATACACATAAGTACTAGCAAAACCATACATTTATAGTTTGTAAAATATACGCTGATGTCTATGGAAGCAGCAATAATGATCCTTACAAATATAATCTGACGACATGTTTTATTGATATCATATACAGATTTTGTAGATAACTTTAAAATTTACTCTGCTCTTCTCCCAGTTTACTGGAGACTTACTTTAGCGTGTTTCGGGAGGAGAGGATGAATTTACGTGTTGTAAATCCCACAGCTGGGATTTAGCGCGAACAAACATGGCGGCACCCATCACCCGGTATAGACCAACTAACACGGTCATTATAAAAGTGTTTAAACAACCAAATACATTTACTTGCAAATATTTCATAATATAGCGAGTATGTTTATGAATATTAATAATAAAAAAAGGAAAAAACGAAATAAAAGCAATCCATGTGTCATACAGCGCTATTAGGGCTGCGGTGTGTCACATGACAAGCATGACGCGTCGCCATGGAAACAATAAGGTTATACGTTCTAAAATAATGGTTGCCTAAAAAAACTCACGCCGGGGGCTCAGCTAGAATATTTTAAACTCACGTGTGAAAGGGTTAAAATAATGGAGAAGGATTTAAAAGAAACTTTTACAGAACAGAAGAGTAGGATTTTAGGAAATTTAAGATTTGACTGCAAGGCAATCTTACTAAAAAGGGTGGAATTTTTGATCCATCGCACTAAACAAAAATACTATTTTAATGGAGAACGGCCCACTAGATTGCTGGCTCTAAGGCTGAAACACAATGTCGTCAATAACAGCCATTAAGGATAGTATGGTCATCCTGCCCCGGATGAGGTGAATGCTTTATTTAAGAACTTTTATGAATAGCTTTACAGTTCCGAGGTGGGTTTGGAGGATTTAATTCATATCAATATTAAATTTGACGAGCAATGTAATTTTCTTGACTTCAATTGAACTAAGTGAATTAAAAGAAGCTCTAGAGTCAACGAATAAGGGTAAGGCCCCCGGCCTGGATGGTCTACCCCCAGAGTTGTATTTGGTGGTATGGGATATGCTTGGACCACTCCTTCTTAATTCCTTAAATTTTGCAATAGAGACAGATTGTTTTCACAGAGATCAGAACACTGCCCTTATTTCCCTGATTCTGAAAAAAGGGAAGAACCCTCTCTGTTGCTCTAGCTATAGGCCGATTTAATTCATCTGCACGGACACTAAAGTTTATACTAAAGTTCTAGCCTGTCATTTAGATCAAGTTGCTGGCTCTCTAATCTCTTATGATCAGACAGGATTTCTTAAGGGAAGCTGTGCTATGGATAGTGTCCGACGTCTTTTGAATATTATAGACACACCCAATCCGATCCTATTCTCTCGCTAGATGCAGAGAAAGCCTTTGATCGGGTCGAGTGGACGTATCTTTGGTCAGTTTTAAAGTGTTTTGACTTTGGTCCCCATTTTATACATATGGTACGAAATCACACACAATGTCACCATTGCTGTTTGCCCATTGTCACCATTGCTGTTTGCCCTTTCGTTTCAGCCTCTGGCACAAGCAGTTCGTCAGGATCATATAATTTCCCCTATTACTATAGATAACTTTAAACACCGTATTTCTCTTTTCGCTGATGATATTTTACTGTATTTGTCTAACATTTCTCCCTCTATTTCTCAATGTCTTAAGATATTCAACGATTTTAGTAAAGTAAGTGGTTATAAAATTAATTGGGAGAAATCAGTACTAATGCCACTGTCCATGCTGTGCGATACTGCATCTGTGTCCTCCTTAATCCCAGTTAGTAATGCATTCACATACTTAGGAATTCAGATCCTTCCCTCACTTCAGGCTGTGGTCAAGCAAAATTATAGTTCCTTATTCAATAATATTAGATGAGACCTAGAGAGATGGGATGCATTACTACTTTCTTTGCAAGGTAGGATTGCAATTATTAAAATGTATGTTCTTCCTAGGCTTTTATTTCTATTCCCCATGATTCCTCTTTCTCCTTATAAAACTTTTTTTAAAAGAAATTAACTCTATTATAACTAAATTCATTTGGAACAACAAACGTCATTTCCTAACATTCAACTATATTTTTGGGCATGTCGGCTGCGCTTGGTTGGTGTAACATAGAAGCATCTGTGGTGCATCCACATCGACTACAAGATATGTTATTTATTGGTTTATCTAAGAAAGCCCTAAAGTTTGATAACAAAATTGTGGGTAACTCTCTTAAAATCTGGTATGATGTTTGTAAACTCATTGGATGTTCTAGCAAATTTACAAAAGAGTCCCCAATTTGGAATAATTATAATATACTTAATATACATACACATAATATACATAATGTTACAATCTTCCTGGACATTCCTACTTTATGTATTTAAGGTTGAGAAGTGCAATGTGTGCATATGGAGTACTGTGGAACTGTAACCTGGACATTCATCCACCGATGGACTGTGTGAATTTCTCTCAGACACATGGAGCAGTCTTGTTTTTTTAACAAACTGCTTCATCATGGCTCCAGAGCACTTCCCATCAATATGGGAAAAGGAACTGGCCCCCTATAAACCTAACTGGGACTGGATATGGGAAAGTATTCCTGCGATGTCCAAGAATCCTGCCCATCAACTTAGACACTTTAAACTGATTCACAAGGCCTATGCAACACCATATGTGTTACACAGAATGAAGCGCTTTCCAACTCCTTTATATACATTGTGTGATTAAAATACGGTGGGGACCTATATGCACATGTTCTTTGACTGTCCAGTTATCAGTAAATTTTGGGATAAGGTGTTTCTTATGGTCTCAGAACTTTGCGATAGATTTTTTCCTAAACATCTCAATATTTGTTTGCTGAATGATGATTCTGATCTTAATTTGAACGTTTACCAACGAAGAATGCTTCAGACCGCACTAACTGCAGCCAAGAAGGTCATTTTTAAAATTTTGTATGAACCCACATTCCTGGCTGACAAAATGTGGCTTATAGAACTAAAAAATATTGTGCTGTTAGAATGTTCAACAGCAAGAATTAACAGAGCTAAACCTAGAATTAAGGCATGGTCAGAATTTATTGAGAAACTTATGATAACAAGACAGACTAAAATATAGTGAACGATAAATAATTGGTATTTCAGATGTGTAGAAATGTGGTTTGTCACCCCTAGAGTGTTTTTTTTTTTTTCTTTTCTTTCTTTATTTCTTTTATTTATTTATTTATTTAATTGTTTTGCAAACCCTGGCTTGTGTGTAGTTATTGTAAGCCATGTATGCTGGCTTTGTTCTACAAAAAAAAAAAAAAAAAAAGAATTACTAGGGCTACAGGCAGGTGAGGTTTTTTTCAGGGTTGGAGCTAAACTCTGCAGGACATTGGCACTCCAGGGCAGACGTTGCATACCCCTGTGGTATACCATGGTAAAGACCCCCCCATCCCAACTATTTTGAGACCTGAAGCAGGCATCAAATTTGAAATGAGCTCATTTTGTGCATAAAATTGTAACATTTCTCAGTTTAAACATTTATGTTATCTTTGTTCTATTATGAATAAAATATTGGCTCATGTGATTTGAAATTCTTTTAGTTTTCATTTTATTCAAACTTTAAAAAACGTCCCAACATTTCTGGAATTCGGATTGTAGGATTTAAGACCCTGGTTTAAGACCCTGTCCACACAAACGCAGGTATTTTCAGAACCGCAGCTTTTTCTATGTGGTTTGGCCATTCGTCCACATGCAAACACAGCACCAGATCACTGAAACCGAACCTTTTTGAAAACTCCTGCCAGGGTGAAGATTTTCAAAATCTCCAGTTGCAGTGTTTTTGGCTTGTGACATCAGAGTATGCGCTGTTATCTCCGCCTACTGGAAACTTTTTCAGGCTTCTGATTGGCACACATGGCTTTACGGTTGAGATTATATTGCCACCTGTTGGTTTGACATGCTTTTGCGTTTTCATGTGGACAGAGATTTTTTTTAAAACGGAAGAAGGAAAAACTGTTTATATAAATACCCGTGTACATGTGGACATGGCCTCAGTGGTTCTCAGTTCCAGTCCTTGGGGCCCCCTGCTCTGCACATTTGTGCAAATCTGAGTATACGTGTATCATGATTATAAAACAGCTCGGTCTCCTAATTTAAAGGTGGGGTGTGTATTTTTTCAAAAACGCTTTAGAAAACTGAGTCGGGGAGAATGGCGTGACCCCTTAGGTGGCAATGCACGCATAGTCCTTCGCTCTGCTCACTTTGTCAGAAATTGTATATATCCTGTTAGTAAATTTTGAACCACTCTTTATTTAGCTCACTATGAGTACCCCAGCAGTCAAGGACAGCCGGAAAAGAGAGAGTGAACAATCGCCAATAAAGAAAAAATTCAAAGATTCCGCCATCTCCAGAGAGGATATCGACGCTGCTATAGCTAACGGTATCAAGCTAGCGCTTAAAGAGCAACAAAGTACTCTCGATTCGGTAGTGGCTTCGACTGTAAGAGAAGTGATAGACTCTGTACTGACCCCAGCACTCCGTGATCTACATTTGGATATACGACCACCGATTCTTCTGTAAAAGAGATAGAAGCAGAAGTTGAAAAGCTAGCCATCGGGGCGAAACAGACACGTGACCGGGTTGATTCCGTTCAAGCAGCTTCACGTGAGGATAGGAGGACACTCATAAACTTAAGAAATCAGCTGGAGCAACTCACCGAAAAGATGATGGACATTGAGGATAGGAGCAGGAGAAATAACGTACGACTGGTGGGGTTGCCGGAGGGGGCGGAAGGCTCCGATGCAGCTGGCTTCCTCAGAGCTAATCTTTCCAAGTGGATCCCTTCCCTGAAAGGCCGTGACATAGAGATTGACCGGACCCATCGCGTGTATGACGGAAGGAAAAACTCTGATCGGCCGTGTACTCTCATCTTCCGTGTACTAAGGTGGCATGACAAATCGGCGATCCTGAAGGGTTCAAATCAACGGGACGCTACAAATCAACGGGAAGGAGTCAACTATCGTCTCCATCCTCTCAGCTCAACAAGGGAAAATGAACGATGTAGTCTGTGGTGATCCTAACTTCCCTGAAGAGGACAATAACAAGGTGGCCATGGACACTTTTCTTTTTGGAATCTTGCCCCTGCCCTGTACGTAATGTATTTTCTTTATTTTTCTTTATTATTATTATTATTATTCTTCGGGCTGATGGAGAGCAGGTTCAATCATTACGCTTCTGGCTCAGTGGGCCTTTTGGGGACGTGTCTTGCGTTGAAGTAGACTGGTCACGCATCAACATTTGTTCTTGTTGTTTATGCAGACCTACACTCTCGGTAATGTGCGGTCTGATTTGGTTTTTATACACAGTTGTTTGTTGTTCGGTAACAGTTTAGAATACTGTTCCATCATTAATGAATAACTACACAAGTACACATGAGTAATGCAATATTAGCACTCTAGTAACTACTAGTAACTAACAAGCAACTCTGATTAATTAATTAGTAAGTATTATTGCTAGTCGAACGTGGTAGTTCACTATTAGCTAATCAGTAATTATTATTTTTTCATACCTCCCCAAGAACTACTGTATACAGGTTGATAATTAATATGAATAATACATAATGTATAATTAATTCTAAAGTAAAGGTCATGGTAACCCACTAGTAATGACTCAAGTATTATCAAATTCTTCAGAAGGAATTACTGATTATTTAGATCAGTATTCTAAAGTGAAGATCATGATAACTCCCTAGTAATGACTGAAGTCATTGTAAACTTTTGAGGTTTTTGTAAAGTATTGAATAGTAATTAGTCAGGTGTTACTACATCCTTCTAAAGGAATTAGTAATTTTTTGGTTCAGTATTCTAAAGTGAAGATCATGATAACTCCCTAGTAATTACTGAAGTCATTGTGAACTTTTGAGGTTTTTGTAAGGTTTTGGTTAGTAATTAATTTTGCTAGATTTGGTAACACTTAAATTATTACTAGTGGGTTACCGTGATCTTCACTTTAGAATACTGATCCAAATAATTACTAGTTTCTTCAGAAGGATGTAGTAACACTTGAGTCATTACTATCCAAAACCTTACATATATCTCAAAAGCTCACAATGACATCAGTCAATATTAGGAAGTTATGATGATTTTCACTTTAGAATACTGATCCAAGTAATTAGTAGTTCCTTTAGAAGGATTTGGTAATACTTGAGTCATTACTAGTGGGTTACCATGATTTTCATTTTAGAATTAATTATTCATTATGCATGATTTACATTAATTATGAACCTGTATAAAGTAGTTCTTAACCAATAGTAGTTACTGGTTAGCTACTAGTGAACTACCAGTTTCAACTTAGCGCTATTACTTAATAAATCGTTAATCAGAGTTACTTGTTAGTTAATAGTAGTTACTACAATGTTAATAGTGCATTAGCCATTTGTTCCTGTGTAGTTATTTATTAACGACAGAACAGTATTCTAAAGTGTTACCTGTCGTTCCTTGTTCTTGTTTTTTTTCTATACCCTTCAACAGACATCAATACTTTTATTTATTCTGCTTTTCTTTTAAAAGGACTATGCATCTAGGTGGATTGGTATCCAGGATACATACTATTGTTTACATGTCACTGGCAGTATGGCATTGCTTTTTTTTCTCTTCACTTAGACAGAATCTTGGCATTGTGAGCACACAATGAATGTTTTGAATATATTATCCTTGAATGTGAATGGCCTAAATTCTCCTATTAAACGTACCCGGATATTAGAATATTTGCACCGTAAATCGATTTCCTGTGCTCTGATACAAGAGTCTCATTTAAAACAATGCGATGTGGCACGTTTTCAAAACAAGTATTACAAACTGGCAGCCTTCTCTTGTGCGCCTAATAAAACTAAGGGGGTGCTTATCTTAGTCGATAGGAAGTTACATACCGGGAATGATGAAGGTATATTTGTTTTTATACGCTGTAAAATACATAATGACAGGTTAGTACTGGTCTCCATTTACTGCCCGAATGAGGCAGACAGATTTTAATGCTGTTTTAAATCCTGCACAATAAATAAATCTCTGGATAAATCTCACCCTGATACTACAGCTAACCCATCCTCTAAGTTATTGAATGAATTTATCACTGAACTTAATGTAATCGATCTTTGGAGAATCCAAAATACTACATCTTAGGACTTCACTTGTTTTTCTAAAAAGGGTGGAACGTCTAATGGGAGGACCTTTCAAATTTTGTAACAAGACACCCTTATGGCACAACTTTATTTTTTTATGTTGAAATCGGCCATTTGTCTAGCCTTCTTGGTCTACATTGGGCAGAAACACATGCAGTGACTTATATGATAACCTGCTCACTTCAAGAACTAAGTACTAAGTTTTGTTTACCAGTATCTGTTATGGACGGACTCGGACACAAAGATGATAGGTGAGTATGAGGTGATTTATTGAAACAGGTTAAGCACACAGGTGAATTGAGAGGTCTTGAGAGGGGAGTAGATATCTTGGAAACGGCAATTCTGATGGGGATGACAAGGTGATAATTCTTTTCTTCTTCTAGGAATACAGGTAGACGAGACAGGTTGGATCCAGGGAGTGACACACACACTTCGTGCTGGGACTTCTGCAGAGAGAGAGAGGGCGACACAAGGAGGAGGAACACAGGAGGTAAGTTTATACAAGGTAAGCGGTCTTAGAATATTGGAAGGATATAGTTCTCTTCGTTGTAGGATGTAGAGTGGTCTGAGTCCACGTAGCAAAGACGAGATCGGACACTGAAGTGTGTGTGTGGTGAGCTTTTGTAGTGTGGGCTGATGAGGAGGTGATCAGGTGCAGGTGTGTGTGATTAGAACTCCGGGGATGTGGAACGTTGTGATTGGTGGAGTGAAGGGCCTGACTGGTCTGTGACAGTACCCCCCTCTCCAAGGCCCGCTCCTGAGGGCCGACCTCGGCGTCGTGGTGGTCTACCCCTGCCTCGGGGTGCTGGGCGATCTGGGTTGGCGGTGTGGAACTCCTCGAGTAGAGTTGGGTCTAAGATGTCATCCCTGGCTACCCAAGAGCGTTCCTCAGGGCCGTAGCCCTCCCAGTCCACGAGGTATTCCAATTTACCACCACGACGCCGGGATTCCAGGATCTCTTTGACTTGATATACTGCACCTTCGTCTAGGATTTGTGGGAGAGGGGTTTCTTCGTCCAAGTCAGGCCCTGTGGTGATAGGTGGAGAGAAGGGTTTTAGTAGTGAGACATGGAACGTGGGGTGAATTCTATAGTGTTGTGGTGATTCGAGTTTATATGTGACAGGGTTGACACGTTCCAGTATGGTGAAGGGGCCAACGAATCTGGGACTAAGTTTCTTACAGGGCAGGCGCAGACGGATGTCTCTGGTTGACAGCCAGACCTTTTCCCCTGGTTGGTAGTTTGGGTTATCTGATCTGCGGGCGTCGGCTGTCAGTCTTTGTCTGCGCACTGCCTGTTGGAGTTGATGGTGTGCCGAGTCCCAGACTCTCTCGCTCTCCCGGAACCAGTGATCGATGGAAGGGACATGTGACAGTGACAACCAGTGACAGATGGTTCACCTGACCAGGGAAACAGGGGAGGCTGGAAACCGAGTACGCACTGGAATGGGGTAAGGCCGGTGGATTGTTGTCGTAAGGAGTTTTGGGCGTACTCGGCCCAGCCTATGAACTGGTTCCAGGAGTTCTGGCGGCTATGGCAGAAGTTTCTCAGGAATCGTCCTATCTCCTGGATTTTGCGTTCGGTCTGCCCATTGGACTGTGGATGATAACCGGATGAGAGACTGATGGTCACACCTAGGAGGGAGAAGAAGGCTTTCCAGACTCGGGAGATGAATTGGGGACCTCTATCGGATACTATGTCTTCGGGGATGCCAAAATATCGAAATACATGATTGAATAAGAGTTCAGCTGTTTGGAGAGCTGTTGGGAGACCGGTGAGGGGAATGAGTCGACAGGACTTGGAGAATCGGTCTATGATGACTAGAATGCATGTATTGCCATTGGACGGTGGTAAGTCAGTGATGAAATCCACTCCTAGGTGTGACCACGGACGTTGAGGTATGGGTAATGGATGTAGTTTGCCTGCTGGGAGATGACGGGAGCTCTTGGAGATGGCACAGTCCGGGCAGCCTCGCACAAACCTTCTGACGTCCCTGGCCATGTTGGGCCACCAGAAGCGGTCTCGTAGCAGCGAGAGAGTTGCGTTGGCCCCTGGGTGGCCAGTACCAAGTGAGGCGTGAGTGGAGTGGATTAATGGTGTCCGTTGGGTCCTAGGTACATACTGGTGGTTTGGTGGACAGCCCGGTGGATTGGCGGAAGGTGTAGAGGAGGCGACTGGTGGAGAGGTCCACTGGATAGGACTGGTGATGATAGTTGTTGGGAGGATATTTTCGGGTTCCTGGTCGTCAGCTTCGGGAGTATGGATTCTGGATAGGGCATCAGCCTTAATATTCTTGGTTCCGGGTCGGTAGGAGATCGTAAATTGGAAACGGGTGAAGAATAATGCCCATCTGGCTTGTCTGGGATTGAGTCGTTTGGCTTCTCGGATGTATTGCAAATTCTTGTGGTCAGTCAGAACAAGAAAGGGGTGCTTTGCCCCCTCCAACCAGTGCCTCCATTCCTCAAGGGCTAGCTTAACCGCCAATAACTCCCGATATCATAATTCCGTTCCGCCGGGCTGAGTTTTTTGGAGAAATAGGCGCATGGATGGAGTCTGGGAGGCTTCCCCTGCTGCTGAGAAAGGACGGCTCCTACGCCTGTGGTGGATGCGTCTACTTCAACAATGAACGGTGTTTCGGGGTCCGGGTGCGTTAGGAGTGGTGCGTTGGTGAATGCTTGTTTGAGATCTTCAAAGGCTTTCTGGGCTTTCGGGTTCCAGGTGAGAATCTTGGTTTTTCCTTTCAATAGGTCGGTGAGTGGGCTGGTGGTGGTGCTATAGTTGGGAATGAATCGGCGATAGAAGTTTGAAAATCCTAGGAATCTTTGAAGTTCTTTAATGCTGGTGGGGACTGGCCAGGATGTGACTGCTTCCACCTTCCCCTTGTCCATGCGGACGCCACGATGATCTATAATGCAACCGAGGAAGTGTACTGAGGGTTGGTGGAAGGTGCATTTTTCGGCTTTGAGATAGAGGTGAAACTGACGGAGTTTGTGGAGGACCTCCGCAACGTGGTGGCGATGGTCGGCCAGGCTCCGGGAGTAGATAAGGATGTCGTCTATGTACATGATAACGGCGGTTTAGGAACTCCCGAGCACCTCGTGCATAAACCCCTGGAAGACTGAGGGAGCGTTGACAAGCCCATACGGCATTACCCGATATTCGTAGTGACCAGTAGGGGTGATGAAGGCGGTCTTCCACTCATCTCCCTTTCGTATGCGGATGAGGTTGTAGGTGCTGCGGAGGTCCAATTTTGTGAAGATGGTGGCGCCGCGCAGTTGTTCAAGTGCTGCTGGAACAAGGGGAAGGGGATACCGGAATTTGACTGTGATTTCGTTGAGTTTACGGTAATCAATGTAGGGGCGTAGGCCGCCGTCCTTCTTAGCCACGAAGAAAAAGCTGGAAGCAGCAGGGGAGGTAGATGGTACAATGTATCCTTGATGTAATGCCTCCTCAATATACTCCTCCATGGCCTTTTGTTCCGGTGGTGAAAGTGGGTAAATTTTTCCTTGTGGTACTGGCTCACCCGGAAGGAGATCGATCGCACAGTCCCATGGCCGATGTGGGGGTAGCTGGGCAGCCCTCTTCGGACAGAAGACGTCACTAAAGTGGGAGTAGCATGAAGGGATGTCGACTGACAAGTTTTCTTGAGGACTTTCTATGGATGTGGTGCCGATAGTTATTTGAGGTCTCTCCTGTTGCCTTGGTAGAGGTAGGTCGGGAAAACAGCGAGGAAAGCATTTCTCACCCCACTTTAGGACCTCTCCTGTCCTCCAAGACAGATGTGGATCGTGCTGCACCAGCCACGGTCGACCCAAAATGATGTCCACTGTCGAACCCTCCAGAACCAGCAATTGAAGGTTTTCCCTGTGTAGTTGCCCAATCTGTAGTTGAACTGGCTCGGTGCATAGATGAATGGTCCTTTTGGTGAGTGATTGGCCCGTTATGGATTGTGCCTCGTAACTTTTCGGGGTGTCGAAAGTGGGGATGCGGAGCTGTTGGGTGAGTTTGCCTGAGATGAAGTTACCCGCGGAACCAGAGTCGAGGAGGACGGTGACTGTAAATACATCAGAGCAGGCAGTAAGCAAAGCACGAGTGGAGAGGGGCTTAAGCTTGGGAAGAGGAGAGAGGACAGAACTCACCAAGACCCGTTGTGGCCGCAAGGGGCACTCCAACACTCGGTGTCCATCGTCTCCGCAGTAGAGGCACAACCTTTGAGAAATGCGTCGTTGTCGTTCTGTTAATGGTAACCGGGTAGTATTGGTTTGCATGGGTTCTGGAGGGTCATCCCTCTCTGGTCGGCGAGGTGGAGGAGTAGCGATGGCGATGGCAGGATCCGGAGAACAGGACTGGATGCGATTAGAACAACGAATAGCGAGTTGAATAAATTTTTCCAGACCATATTTATCGTCGTAGGCACTGAAGTGGAGGCGGAGGCGAGGGTTGAGTCCTTGTCGGAAAGCTGTGATGAGTGAAGGTTCGTTCCAACCGCTGGCGGCGGCCAGGGTTCGAAATTGTAAGGCATATTGGTGGATGGTGTTGGTACCTTGACGGAGCTGATACAGTTGTTCACCAACAGTGGAATCTCCAGGCGATACGCTAAACACTTCTTTGAAGTGATGGATGAAATTGTTAAAACTGTGGGTAGCGGGTCCTGCCTGGTTCAGAATGGTCTCTGCCCATCTCAGAGCGGGACCGGTGAGTGAGGTGACGATGTATGCAATCTTTGATTGATCTGTGGTGAAAACGTGTGGGTGGAGGTTTATATTCAAGGTGCTTTGGAGAATGAAGCCATCGCATTCCTCCGCCGAACCAGAGAAGGGCGCTGGTCTGGCCACAGGACTGGCGAAAACGATCGGTGAAGGAGTGCTCGAAGTGGGGTTTGGCGGTGATTGTGGTGGTGGAGCTGGTGGTGCCGTTGGTGCGGGCGGTTGCGATAGCAACTTCTTGAGAGTATCCACCAGCTCTTGAAAGGGGTCCGGTGTGCTCATCCTGTTGTGACGGTGTCGGTCCGATCTTCTGTTATGGACGGACTCGGACACAAAGATGATAGGTGAGTATGAGGTGATTTATTGAAACAGGTTAAGCACACAGGTGAATTGAGAGGTCTTGAGAGGTGAGTAGATATCTTGGAAACGGCAATTCTGATGGGGATGACAAGGTGATGATAATTCTTTTCTTCTTCTAGGAATACAGGTAGACGAGACAGGTTGGATCCAGGGAGTGACACACACACACTTCGTGCTGGGACTTCTGTAGAGAGAGAGAGAGAGGGCGACACAAGGAGGAGGAACACAGGGAGGTAAGTTTATACAAGGTAAGCGGTCTTAGAATATTGGAAGGATATAGTTATCTTCGTTGTAGGATGTAGAGTGGTCTGAGTCCACGTAGCAAAGACGAGATCGGACACTGAAGTGCGTGTGTGGTGAGCTTTTGTAGTGTGGGCTGATGAGGAGGTGATCAGGTGCAGGTGTGTGTGATTAGAACTTCGGGGATGTGGAACGTTGTGATTGGTGGAGTGAAGGGCCTGACTGGTCTGTGACAGTATCATCATATTTATTATTTTTTCAGTTACGTTCTGCTCTCAAGGCCTATGGACGTCCCTGGGCATCCCCTATTTCCTCTTATTCTATATGGGATTGGCCATCTCGGCCATCTGTTTCTTTAATATATAGTAAACTTAATGATCACACTGCAAAGTGAATTAACAGATTTTGATTTATCGGTCGACTGGGAGATGGTGTGGTCTAATCTAATCTTAACTTCTAAAAACTTGGCTCATCGTCTTATCCATTTCAAAGTCATCCATAGAGCATACAGGTGCATCTCAATAAATTAGAATGTTGTGGAAAAGTTCATTTATTTCAGTAATTCAACTCAAATTGTGCAACTCATGTATTAAATAAATTAAATGCACACAGACTGAAGTAGTTTAAGTCTTTGGTTCTTTTAATTGTGATGATTTTGGCTCACATTTAACAAAAACCCACCAATTCACTATCTCAACAAATTAGAATACTTCATAACACCAATAAAAAAAAAAAAAAAAAAAACATTTTTAGTGAATTGTTGGCCTATGTTGGCTTTAATTACTGCCTCAATTCGGTGTGGCATGGAGTGATCAGTTTGTGGCACTGCTGAGGTGGTATGGAAGCCCAGGTTTCTTTGACAGTGGCCTTCAGCTCATCTGCATTTTTTGGTCTCTTGTTTCTCATTTTTCTCTTGACAATACCCCATAGATTCTCTATGGGGTTCAGGTCTGGTGAGTTTGCTGGCCAGTCAAGCACACCGACACCATGGTCATTTAACCAACTTTTGGTGCTTTTGGCAGCGTGGACAGGTGCCAAATCCTGCTGGAAAATGAAATCAGCATCTTTAGCAGAAGGAAGCATGAAGTGCTCCAAAATTTCTTGGTAAACGGGTGCAGTGACTTTGGTTTTCAAAAAACACAATGGACCAACACTAGCAGATGGCATTGCACCCCAAATCATCACAGACTGTGGAAACTTAACACTGGACTTCAAGCAACTTGGGCTATGAGCTTCTCCACCCTTCCTCCAGACTCTAGGAACTTGGTTTCCAAATGAAATACAAATCTTGCTCTCATCTGAAAAGAGGACTTTGGACCACTGGGCAACAGTCCAGTTCTTCTTCTCCTTAGCCCAGGCAAGACGCCTCTGACGTTGTCTGTGGTTCAGGAGTGGCTTAACAAGAGGAATACGACAACTGTAGTCAAATTCCTTGACACGTCTGTGTGTGGTGGCTCTTGATGCCTTGACCCCAGCCTCAGTTCATTCCTTGTGAAGTTCACCCAAATTCTTGAATCGATTTTGCTTGACAATCCTCATAAGGCTGCGGTTCTCTCGGTTGGTTGTGCATCTTTTTCTTCCACACTTTTTCCTTCCACTCAACTTTCTGTTAACATGCTTGGATACATCACTCTGTGAACAGCCAGCTTCTTTGGCAATGAATGTTTGTGGCTTACCCTCCTTGTGAAGGGTGTCAATGATTGTCTTCTGGACAACTGTCAGATCAGCAGTCTTCCCCATGATTGTGTAGCCTAGTGAACCAAACTGAGAGACCATTTTGAAGGCTCAGGAAACCTTTGCAGGTGTTTTGAGTTGATTAGCTGATTGGCATTGTACCATATTCTAATTTGTTGAGATAGTGAATTGGTGGGTTTTTGTTAAATGTGAGCCAAAATCATCACAATTAAAAGAATCAAAGACTTAAACTACTTCAGTCTGTGTGCATTGAATTGAATTTTTTTTTATTTGAATTACTGAAATAAATTAACTTTTCCACGGCATTCTAATTAATTGAGATGCACCTGTACATAACTCCTTACAAGAGGTTTAAAATGAAACTGCAATCGAGCTATCACATCTGTAACACTGTATCAGCAGGTACTTTTCACCACATGTTTTGGGAATGTCCAATTGTTGTCAATCTATGGACTCATGTGAATTCTGTTTTGTCATTTTCACTACAAATTGAAATTGAAATTGTTGATGGTGTGTCTGTTGCTCCCCCCTCCCTGTTGTTTGTTTGAGTGGATGTTGTTTTGTTGATTTGGAAAAATAAAAAGTTGATCACAAAAAAAGGAAAAAAAGAAATCTGAGTCGGGCCCAGTACCAAAACAAACTTGTAGCCAATCAGCAGTAAGGGGCGTGTCTACTTATGATGCAGAGGAGACAGCGCTCATCAGTGCACATGATGGACATTAGCTGAGCAACGACAGAAAAATAGAGATGGCGGATAAAAAAACAAAAGAGGAAAACATCTATGGAACAAAAGAAGGCTTACACGTCTACACAGGACGTGACAAAGCGACCATTGAAAATCATTTGAATTTTGTGTCAATATGTCATAAATAGAACGCGGCAGCAGTTTATTGTCGGGGATTTGTCGTGTCACGGCACGCCATCCAGTGTAGACCGCATCACTGATTATAATGAGTTCTATAGTGAACTCAAGAGAGTGAACTCAAGGAGCGGGAAGGCCTGCAATCAGACGCCGAGGTTGCTTTGTTTTTTCTCGATAGGTGAGTAACATTGGTTTTGCTTTTGTTTCACAGAGCTAATCGTTGCCGTACTTATGTGTGGGGCGGAGCTATCAAAATAGGGTTGAGACCTTTTTGGGGTAGGGTCGTGTTTGTTTTAGTGATAGTGATTGGCTACCAGAAATCACTTACCCCACCTTTAAACATATTTGTAATTGACAGTTGAAAGAGGAGGCAGCGTTCCTGTGAGTGGTTGTGGTTTCAGTGCCGACAGTGGAAAAACCCCCAGCATTTAAAAGAATACTGATTATTTTTCAAGATTTTGATAACTTATTTGAATGAATGAATGAATGAGGCATTTATATAGCACTTTATTGTGTGTTGCAATACACCCAAAGCGCTTTACAATCATGTGCGGGGGGGGTCTCTCCTCAACCACCACCAGTGTGCAGCATCCACTTGGATGATACGATGGCAGCCACAGGACAACGGCGCCACTGCGCTCACCACACACCAGCTACAGGTGGAGAGGAGAGAGTGTCATAGAGCCAATCAAGTGGATGGGGATTATTGGGAAGCCATGATTGACAAGGGCCAGTTGAGGGAATTTGGCCAGGACACCGGGGTTACACCCCTACTCTTTACGATGAGTGTAATGGGATTTTTAATGACCACAGAGAGTCAGGACCTCGGTTTAACATCTCATCCAAAAGACGGTGCTTTTTTACAGTATAGTGTCCCCGTCACTATACTGGGGCATTAGGACCCACACAGACTGCAGGGTGAGCACCCCCTGCTGGCCTCACTAACACCTCTTCCAACAGCAACATAGTTTTCCCAGGAGGTCTCCCATCCAGGTACTAACCAGGCTCAGCCCTGCTTAGCTTCCATGGGCAACCGGTCTTGGGCTGCAGGGTGATATTTGATTTACTTGACTTTTTTATTATTCAAACATTTTTCTGTGGTATGACAAACTCAGAACACACAAACTTTAAAAGTGGTGGGACACGTTCCGCTGTGTCCCCTGGGTATACTATGCCCATGGCCCTGTCCCAAATGGCAAACTACATGTGCACTTTCGGTCTTGAGGACTTGCAATGGCCACTTTGTGCGTGTGTCCATTAAGCCCACGAGACCGTAGGGTGTCCCATTCGTCATTTTAGCTTTCAGAAGGGTACTCGCGAGCTCCACCTTTGCTGCTGCTTTGCGCCCTCGATGTGCACTTCTGCTGAGCCCACAAGCCTGCAAGCTATGCAGTCGACTTCTACACAGCAGTCAAAGCAGCATTATTTCATGTGCCATTTGGGACAGGGCCCATGTCGTATGTCTGTCCATTATCCCAAGAGCGATACTGCTGTTAGGTAAAGACGGACCTTTTTTGTGGAAAAATTTTGCACTAACATTGAGCAGCATAATATAAAAATCTGACCTGTAATCGGTGTAATATATAAGGACTCATGTACAGATGTTTTTGTCACAAAGTGCTTTAGGCCTACTGCTGTTTGTGCATTAATGAATCAAGCCAGTGACTAAATGATCAACTTACAGGAAACAGAATGCGATCAAGGACATTTGTTATAATCGCTGGAGCAGTCAGTTGAAGATCAGCAGATTGGATCTCTTCATTTTTGCGAAAACTTCCATTATAATAAATGACACAAATTACACTGCTCAACAAGTCTGTTATTTGCATCGTGTTTTCAATGTGTTTCTTTTATTATGAAAGTATTGAATAATTAATCTTTTTTTTTTTAAATGCATTTCATGACTCCTTTAACTTTAACAGCTTTTTTCGTAATGTCTATTCATTGCTTTACTTGTATACCTTACCAGAGGTGGGTAGTAACGAGTTACATTTACTTCGTTACATTTACTTGAGTACATTTTTTGGGTAACTAATACTTTTAGAGTATATTTTAAAATGGGTACTTTTACTCTTACTCAAGTACATTTTTAGTGAAAAAAACGGTACTTTTACTTCTTTACTGTGGGCGACGCTCCTCTCCTTACTTTATCTTAATGCAATACAAGTTAAAAATCCTTCAATTTATTCCAATGAGCGATGCCCGTTCGCGAATGATTCATTCTTTTGAGTCAATTCTGTTCGAAGGCTTGATCAAACCAGTTGGCAGACCAGTGAATCGGTTCGCGAATCAGTTTGAATGATTCGTTCAGTTTCCTGCCGCACGCGCTGAGTCGCCTGAAGCGGTTCTCACTCGGAGTTGTAACATAGAGAGCGTTGAAGACGTGGCTTTGGATCAACAGTCAGTTGAAAGCAAATCTGCAAAGGCAATGGTTTGCTAGCTATGAAGATCTTTATTAGATGAACACCGCGTGTGCTGTCGCTTCCACAGGTATAGATTCGATTACAGTACACGATACCACTATGACATTATCAGTTTGTTGTACATGTACCTTACACGTTAAATACAATGTATAATTTATTCATTAAATAAGCTGTCACAGAGTATGAAATAAACACCCGCCAAACCCGCGTTAGTTACAGGAGGAATGCCTTGCCTAGACACAATTAATATTGATATTTTCACAATATTTACGCTTGCAGAAATAAAGGCTACATTTGTTTACATTTTGCAGAACAGACGGAAGAAGATCCGTCAATGTGCATTTGTTTCGTTATGTTCAGATGTTCTGTAGCGGTCATGTGAGGAGTTTTCACTCTTCTCCGTGTCAGAGGTTATATACATTTATTATACATAATTAAACTTTAAAATATAATTTAATTTAACTCAGTGATGCAAATCAGAATTTGTATCAGCTGTTACTCCAGTTTTCAGAGTCATATGATCCTTCAGAAATCATTGATTTATTACCAGTGTTGAAAAAAACAAAAACAAAAAAAACAGCATATGCTGGTATGGTATGTTTTGAAGCTGGAATGCTGGTCATGTGCTGGTCTTGAGCTGGTCGGACCAGTTTAGGGCCAGCACATGACCAGCTTAAATCAGCTCAAACCAGCATCCCATGCTTCAAAACATACCATACCAGCATATGCTGTTTTTTTTTCAACAGGGAACAGTTTTGCTGCTTAATATTTTTTGGAACCTGTGACATTTTGTTCAGGGTTCTTTTATGAATAGAAAGCTAAAAAAGAACAGCATTGATAATAAATCAGGCTGATAAAAATTCAGATTTGCATCACCGAAAAAAATTACATAAAAAAAAACATTAAAAGTATTTTGAACGGCAGTGTGTGTGTATGTATGTATATAAAACTGTATCTAAATATATATATATATATATATATATATATATATATATAAAAATAGACTATATTCAGTATATGTTCCAAAGTAACTAGTAACTAACTACTTGAGTAGTTTTTTTTTATCCAATACTTTTTTACTCTTACTCAAGTAACTATTCAGACTATTACTTTTACTTTTACTTCAGTAAATATTTCTTCAAGTACTTTTACTTAAGTACAGTTTTTGGGTACTCTACCCACCTCTGTACTTACATTATAATGTAATCTGATCTTCATTTGGGCTTGTCTCAGAAAATATTGATTTATGGGTTATGATTACTGCAGGACAAATATTTTACAGAATGGTTTGCGATTAATTGCAGTTAATACAAATTATCTTTCACTTTTTTTTTGTTGTTGTTGTTTTTAACTCTATCATTCCCTTATTTATTTATTTTTTTTCTCTCTTGTTGCATGCATTTACACATAAAGTCGTCTGTAGGCAAACACAAAAATTTAATTTACATTTAGCCATTGGCAGAATCATTTATCCCAAGGGACAAATAAGGAACATAACAATCAAAGCCAATTTTCGAGCCATCAAGAGTCATTCAAAAGGAAGAGCACGAGTTATTAAAAAGTAAGAATACGTATTTCTTTCTTTATTAAAATTTATTGGAAATAGCCTTACGATTCTCATGTTATTTGCAAACAGTGCATAAACAATCATTCAAATGTAGGGCAGGGCTTGTATTGCTCCTTTGCTCTCTTACGTTTTTGTCTCCATATTCCCTCCCCTATTCTCCCAATTTTTCTTGATTATTTCCAAAAAAAATGACCAGTCTGTATAACCACTGCAGGAGCAGAACTGCATACCACAAGGCATTCTTCCCAATATCTGAGTCTGCGTTTCCGAGAAATCTGAGATTTCATTAAGAAGACATCAGGTGTTATTCAAGTAAGTCTTGCAGAATGCATCTCTTGTTTGAATGTTACACTTTGTGTCTTTGAAGCCCTTGTGATGTGTTGTATTATTTATTATTTATTACAGCTTTAATACATACAATTATTAATATGTGCTAATGTGAGTTTATTTTTGTTGACAATATTTTAATAGTATTTAATGATTATGACCATATTACAGAAAAAATGAATAATATACCATCAATGAAACCACAACCACAGCTGATTACAATAGTCATTTTAAGTGTTATTGCTATTAATATTATTTTCTAAAATGAGGTACATGAAATATAAAAGTACATCTAAGATGTTCTTGCAACAGCCAAGTCTCACGTGCAGTGTACACGTCACCGTCCGAATCCGTTCACTTCATTTAGTTCACTCCTTTCTAATATAGTGCACTCAGCTGCCTTACACTATAGGGATTAGTGAATGAGTGAACGAGTGAGCGATTTCGGACACAGCTTAGGAGTGTGTTCATCCAGCTTTGAGAAGAATTTTGAAATTTAGGCAACAGTTGTTACCCGTGCAAATTCAGCACAAACCTAAAACTCAAAGAGAAAAACAAAAATAGTGCAATCAGGCCATAAATACATAACGTTCAACCAATATAATAAAACTGTTGGCTAATATTTTTTCTAATAACACTGATGCAAATGGATAGATGAGTTAACCTGTTCGTGTGCTGTTTAATACAGTTTATGGCGCGGCCATCTCATTTAGGCTTACAATCGTGCATTCTGTCATAATAACACATTAGTATCAACCGACATCATAAAACAGTTTGATAATATTGTTTCTAATAACAGTGATGAAAATGGATGAACACTTACCTGTTTGTTTTAAGCTTAATGGCGTGGCGATCTATTTCAGACATGCGCAGCATTAAAGGGTTAGTTCGCCCATTTAAGACATGAAGTTGTATGCAATCCTTACCAGCACTATAGTGCATACACACTGACCCACCCTTTAGTCACCTCCCTGGTCAGAGTTCTGGCCGCTGGAAGTTTTTCAAGATAGTACTCCCGGTTAGTTTCCGGGGCCTCAAAACTGTGCGTTTTTACGTGAAAAAATTATTTGCGTTTCAAAGCTTGATTAATTTACATCACAAAAAACACGCCTGACAAAATTCATACCTCAGTTTTAATCTGCACTATTTTCTTTCCATTTCTATCAATCCGCGCTGCCGTCAACGTCAACAGTGCGCACGTTCAGATCAGCTGTTGATAGCGCGACTCGCTGACAACATGTCTGACTACGAAACTTCTGATGACGAAACCAATTTTAGCACAATGTCAGACGGAACAGATGATGAAGTAATTTTCAGCTTGTTTACCGTACAGTTTAGACATTGGATCATAAAGTTAGTAAATAGAGCTTACCCGTGGTACTGGTACAGCAAAACTCTTTAAAATCATTTTTTTTCTTTTTCCTCCTTGGTTGGGGATGTAATCGTCTTCGCTGAAGTGAGCACTGCACACACGGAAATCCTTGATTGTCGATATTTTAGCTCCCGCAGAGTAGCCGATGGCAACCAAAGCTGTCTCGTAGCTATATCCGAAACTGGAAAACGATGGAATCTGAACGGTGATCCCGGCACATTCTTGTGGTCTGGGAATTTACAAGTTCGCACCATTGTTCATTTTTTACTTTTTATTTCGTTGTCATTTGATTGTGTAAACACTAACAGCTGATCTGAACGTGCGCACTGTTGACGTTGACAGCAGCGCGGATTGATAGAAATGGAAAGAAAATAGTGCCGATTAAAACTGAGGTATGAATTTTGTCAGGCGTGTTTTTTGTGATGTAAATTAATCAAGCTTTGAAACGCAAATAATTTTTCACGAAAACAGTTTTGAGGCCCCGAAACTAACCGGGAGTACTATCTTGAAAACTTCCAGCGGCCAGAACTCTGACCAGGGAGGTGACTAAAGGGTGGGTCAGTGTGTATGCACTATAGTGCTGGTAAGGATTGCATACAACTTCATGTCTTAAATGGGCGAACTAACCCTTTAACGCATTTTATGAATTTTATGAATTGCGTCACAACAAATTTCCGCTTCCTTTAGGTTGAGAATGTCGTTTGTTTTCAGGCTGTTTTGACATTCAGTCCGGCTGACTTTATAAAAACACACATTTTTTATGTGCGATTGACTTTTACTAAACATTATTTGTATCAGTCTTATTTATTATCTACATTTCTTCTTCTTTTTCTTCTTCTATGGATTTACTGGCGGGTTGCATACCAACTTTTTCGGTGCATACCGCCACCTCCTGTGCTGAATGTGCTGAGTGTGAAGTGATAGGTGTATATTGTAATGTCAATATTCTATTTTTAAGTCCACTATTCTTAATGAATTGTATGTAATACAAATGTATAGTTATGTAATTCTCTTCTAGTTTCTTCTCTCAAAATAAAAGTTTTAAAATTAGTAAGTATGAATAATTTTATGTGCTTTATTTTTCAAAACTTAGAAAGTAGACATTAAACCAAATAAATATGAACAAAAGTAAAGGCCTTTTTTTTTTAAATAAATTTTTCATTTATGTTGCTTTGCACTAAATGTGCACAATAAATGTTGATTATTAAACTCCACATTAGCTTTATTTTGTCACTAGACATACTAATAGGCTAGTGTGTGCTTCATTCGACACAAACCAAATACCCTTTAAATGGATATAATGCATTGTCTTTCAGGTAACAGCAATTTAAGACAAATAACAAACCTAAAAACACCAATAACCATTTAATTGCACTTCTATAATTATAATCAAGCTATAAATTAATAAACAAAAATATTTAAAATAAAGAATAAATATTATGTAAGTTATTATATATATTTTTAATTCAGTCAAAACAGTTTGACTGAGCTAAGTGATTGAAACATGTACTTTTAAAAATGAAAACCTTATGTTAAACCAACGAGTGACAGTTTTAAGTCAGTTTAACATGACGCAATCATGTTGAAATGAAAAATAGCCAAAATGGCATTAATTCAACATGAATTGTTCAGGTAAAGTGAACAAAACTGAAAAATCATTTTTTTGACTGTATGAAAATACCTACGTTGTTAAAACCTATCTACAATATGTATTAAACATATGCTTTGTTGTTAAGACTGCTCATTAATACTGATGTTAAATTTTAACAGTTCACAAGTCTCATAAATCTATATCATTTTCATTTTCTTATTTTTACAAAGGTTTCAATTCCTAGTAAATATAAGGTCAAAACATGATATTAGAAAAGAAATCATGTTGACAAACGTGGTTGTTGCAGTGTTTTTAAAATTGATGTTTAACAGAGGCTTCTACGGTCATAAAATGTGCGCTTTAACGCATGATATTGTTACGGGGCTGACGAGACGAGAGGCGTGCGGATCCATGTGCAGGCTTTTATTAGGCAGAGACGTGGTCATAACAGGCAGGGTCAAACAATGGCAAACAGGTATGGCAGGGACAAGACAAAGAGTAAAACTTAGGGCAAGCGTGGGTCGACGATCAGCGAACAGTATCCAGAGGGGCGAGACAGGAGAGGTAATCCAACAACGTAAGCGATAGTCCAGGCAGGGGAAAACACAATCCGACAAAGGCTAGGCAAGGCAAGGCTAGGAAAACTAATAGGGCTCTGTAGGGCAGCAATAATTCGTACAATACTCGGCAACGAGGGAGAGAATGTCCAGGGTTGAAATAGTGTGTGTGATTAGTGATGCTGTGTGATCAGGTGTGCGTGTGATTGGTGCAATGAGTGATTGGTGACAGCTGTGATCAGTGTTGGATGATGGGAATTGGAGTCCATGTGATGTGTGGTGTGAAAGTCCATGTGGTGAGCGGGTGACCTCTAGTGGTAAATGAACGGGAGTGCAGACCAGATTCGTGACAGAGCCCCAGGACAGGACAGAACGAGAGTTCATTGACGGCCTCCATAGCCGTGACAGGACAGAACGAGAGTTCATTGACGGCCTCCCTAGCCGTGACAGGACAGAACGAGAGTTCATTAATGGCCTCCATAGCCGTGACAGGACAAGACGAGCGTTGGTGAGTGGATACCACTGACACCTCCGGAGGTTCTGCAGCGGTTACTGCCACCTCTGGAAGTTCTACAGCGGTAACCGGAGGACACAGGGAGAGTTTAGTAATGGTCTCTTTGACCGCAACACAACAGAATGGGAGTTCATTGCTGGGCGCCACCACCATACGAGGAGCTGAAGGGAGCACCGCCGCTTCGGGAGGTTCTGCAGCATGTACCGCCACCTCTGGAGAAACTGCAGGGGGCACCATCACTTCAGGGAACACAGCAGTGAGCGCCACTACCTCAGGAGGTTCTGCAGCGTCAGCCGCCACCTCTAGAGACATCATAGTGGACGCCACCACCTCTGGGAGTTCTGTGGTGGTGTATGCAGCCCAAACACACCAAAATGCGATCCCCATCAGGGGAAGCGTTTCAGACAGGGGAATCAGTTCAGGAACAGGAGGGCTAGAGTGAGTGGGTTTGGGGATACCAGCTGTGCGTGCAGACACCAGCGGTGAATCCCTCAGACTGGAATAATGAAAGACTGACCTTGATGATCTGGGTGTGTCAGCGGAGACGTGACGCTGTGACTCTGGAAGGTCAGCGGAGACGTGACGCTGTGACTCTGGAAGGTCAGCGGAGACGTGACTTGACTTTAGGAGATCAGCTGAGACGTGCTGCTGTGACTCTAGACGAACAGCCGTGACGTGCTGTGACTCTGGACGAACAGCCGTGACGTGACTTTAGGAGATCAGCTGAGATGAGATGCTGTGACTCTGGACGAACAGCGGTGACGTGCTGTGACTCTGGACGAACAGCCGTGACGTGACTTTAGGAGATCAGCTGAGATGAGATGCTGTGACTCTGGACGAACAGCTGTGACGTGCTGTGACTCTGGACGAACAGCCGTGATGTGACTTGACTTTAGGAGATCAGCTGAGATGAGATGCTATGACTCTGGACGAACAGCTGTGACGTGACTCGGTTGATGACCAACTGTGACTTGGCTTGACTCTCTGACATCAACCGTGACTTGACTTGGTTCTTGAAGATCAGCTTTGACTTTACTTGATTCGTGACGATCTACGGTGACTTGACTTAGCTTGCGAAGACCAGCTGTGACTTGTCTTGGCTCATGAAAATCAGCTTTGACTTGACTTGATTCATGATGATCAACAGTGACTTGACTTAGTTTGTAAAGATCAGCTTTGACTTGGCTTGGTTCGTGACGATCAACGATGACTTGACTTAGTTTGTGAAGACCAGCTGTGACTTGTCTTGACTCACGAAGAGAAGTTGTGACTTGGCTTGACTCATGACGATCAGCTGTGACTTGGCTTGACTCACGAAGAGAAGCTGTGACTTGGCTTGACTCACGAAGAGAAGCTGTGACTTGGCTTGACTCACGAAGAGAAGCTGTGACTTGGCTTGACTCACGAAGAGAAGCTGTGACTTGGCTTGACTCACGAAGAGAAGCTGTGACTTGGCTTGACTCATTACTGGCATCAACTGTGACTTGACTGGGCTTATGGCTGGCAGCAGGAACATGACAGGGTGTTGTTGTGGCCACCATTTTGTGAACGGGCTCCACTGTCACCGCCATTTTGTGAGCGTGCTCATGCGCGGTTGCGATCACACAATTGAGTGCGGTGTTACGTTCCTCCGCGACACCCACAGTGAACGAAGAACCCACAGTTAATAGAGCATAGTCCATAAAATCACTTAAAGTCAAACGGGGACCCTCGCGAATTAGTCGTGATTTGAGCGGCTGGTTAATGCCCTCGCAGAAGAAGTCTATGAGTACACAGTCCGGCAGATCAGAAAAATAGGCTAAATCTAAGTACTCTTGTATGTAATCCTCGAGCGATCGCAAGCCCTGCTCGAGGGTTAATAATTGTCTCGCAGTGTCCATACCTGGCCAATGTCCGCGTGAAAAGCCGCTGGATCCTTGTGCGGCCGAGTATTCTGTTACGGGGCTGACGAGACGAGAGGCGTGCAGATCCATGTGCAGGCTTTTATTAGGCAGAGACGTGGTCATAACAGGCAGGGTCAAACAATGGCAAACAGGTATGGCAGGGACAAGACAAAGAGTAAAACTTAGGGCAAGCGTGGGTCGACGATCAGCGAACCGTTTCCAGAGGGGCGAGACAGGAGAGGTAATCCAACAACGTAAGCGATAGTCCAGGCAGGGGAAAACACAATCCGACAAAGGCTAGGCAAGGCAAGGCTAGGAAAACTAATAGGGCTCTGTAGGGCAGCAATAATGTGTACAATACTCGGCAACGAGGGAGAGAATGTCCAGGGTTGAAATAGTGTGTGTGATTAGTGATGCTGTGTGATCAGGTGTGCGTGTGATTGGTGCAATGAATGATTGGTGACAGCTGTGATCAGTGTTGGATGATGGGAATTGGAGTCCATGTGATGTGTGGTGTGAAAGTCCATGTGGTGAGCGGGTGACCTCTAGTGGTAAATGAACCGGAGTGCAGACCAGATTCGTGACAGATATGATCTCTTAAATTATTAGATCATTTATAATAATAGTAGTTCGTGAAAACCTCTGATTGTGGTATTTGTACATTTTCTAAAAAAGAAAATACGAGCGTAGACGGAATAGGTCTCGTATCTGATATCTAAACTAGGATAGGATTAATAATATAACGTAAATGTCTCGAGGTGAAGACGACGGGTGGGATGAAGCCATGTTTTATTAAATCAAGCAAATTAGCAGAAATATGGACTTATATGAACAAAGAGACAGCAAAAAACTAGGGCGCAAAGCGCAAGGCCTAACAATTACCTTTAGAGGGGGAAAATACAACAAGAGCGGTAAACAAATTCAAACAGAAAGAATGCGCAAAGTCATGGAATTGTTCTGGTTTCAAAGCGTTGCCCTATGAAAAGCGTTGCGATTTATATCTCACAACGTTGTGTCGAGGCCTAGCACCGTTAAACACCCGAATAAAGTCAAGATATCTCTCAGTTTTAGGGGTACTTACCAGGGACCAATCTGGTGTGTGAAAGAGTTAGAACAATCATTTTTGTTTGTGATGTTAGACCGTATTGTTCTTATTGTCTCTATAAAGATTTGTACGTTTATATACATTTATGAACACTGTTACAGAATTTGTCTTAGTGACATGCAATGGAATATTTCATTAAAAGATAACGCAGAGGACTGATTGAGTAACACTCTGTCAAGGGTTCGTCCAAGTACCGGAAACCTATAACTTTGTCGTAATTATTTAAAAAATACATATAAGCATCACGCCTGCCACTTTTGTAACTGACTAATATTTAAGCTAAACAAGCATTTGCGACTGTGAAAAATTAAGAGAATTAAGACGTGTTAAAAACTGCTGACCGCATGTTTTCTTAAAGAAGATCAGACAGACATCACTACGCTCAATTACAGTTGTACCTGTTTCCTGGAACAAAACTAAAAGGCGGACGCCTAAAACACAACGACTGAATAAAACAGACTGAATCATCGCATTCGCTTAAAACAACGGTGATTTATTAAAGTCACGTTTAGAGACGCGTACAAAGAAAATATTGTTTCCACACCATCTTCAAATTGTAATACATGTAATAGTGAAATAGTAAGATCGAGGCCTTGTGTCGCGTGGCCTCTTTGTAGACAGACCAGAAAAAGCTCTGAAGTACAATCTCTGTTTAAACGCTCTCTTGACTTTCCTTTAATTATCTTATACTGCATTTGTTCTCGTTTTCACTCGCTGCATGATTGACCAAACTCTGGTCTTCATATAAAAACTGTACAAAAACAATGAAAAAAGTATAGAGTGGTATCAACTATTGGGGTAGGCCGTCAAAATCAACACTAAAACTAAAAACATTAAATATATTTAGAAAAGAGTATTTCAGTATTAGGTAATTGTTATACCGATACATATTTCTGTTGTGCAAACATATTTCCCCTTTAAAATTGCAATCACATTACAACAAGTCGACATAGTCCCTCTACCAAATCTGCCAAAAGTGGACAAAACAGAAAAATTTTAGCAAGAGGCAGATGCTTATGCTTATGACCGAAGGGTAGCACGCATAGGCCTAATATTTAATAGCAAACGGAACCTTTGAAAGAAACAAGTCGTTGTTATGACAAATAAAATGTGAATATCGTCATCAGCTATCTTGAACAAGAGGTCTAAATCTAGTGACGTAAAGAAAAAAGTAATTTATAATTCAACGTTTACAAAAATATACACAAATCCCCACGAGCGGAATTGCCTGTATTCATATGGAAATTTCCTTAGTTGTTTGGTCTCTTGAGATACTTTTATATTTTATGTCTGTAACCTTTTCAAGAGCGTGTATAACCTCTGACTTTACTGAATATGCGGCTTTGAGCTCGATGGTGAGAGATGTTTCAGTTGTATGTGTAAATCAGCAAGACTTATCATCCTACGGGCATGGAGATGGAAAATTGTCCTAAAAAGTAATACCTACTTAGTCAAACGCTCTCAAGTCGAAATTTTCTTAATTTCATTTATTTCTATAAACACTGAATACTGACTGCTCTTAGAGAGAGAAGGCCTCACCTACAGTCATTGCAATGACATATACAGTCCAGCAAACAAAATGTGAACGGCGTCATCCGTAACACTAACCCCAAGTAAAATGACAGTCGCAGTAGATCGAGAGGAGGTTTTCTGTATTCTGTATGCAATATGATTTTCTTAAATGATGAAAATTTTCTGGGTAACTATAGTTCTACTTCCCTTCATTCCGGACCGCCAGAGCGGTATCCTAAATTGCCTAGTGGAGTCTTTCTCTGGTGCTCGTCTCTTTGCCGAGTGTAAATATCAAAGTCGTCACCCCCTTGACCATGACGCTCAAGCGGACAGCCTATAAAGGCACGTCATTATGTCATGCCCGTTCTCTTTCCTATTCTCGTCTTGCGAAAAAACAGCTTAAGGTGAAGAGCGATCTTGATTTGTAAGTAACTTTGTACGCTCGTTGGCGAGCACATTGGTTTTCGTGCTTCAGGATATACTGTTAAACGACTGGAGCGTAAGCAGTGTTAAGTGCTGCGTGTAGCCTTAATTGAGCGATCTTTGTTTATATTTCAGTTATTATTATTAGACACGTTGACAAGCAGCGTTAGCGCGGCTGGTCATGCAGTAAATTTGGTTTGAGAGATACTGTACTGATTAAGTTGAAATTATTATTTTAATCATTATTACTTTCCCACTTTTCGTTTGCAATGGCAAGCTGCACGCTGTGTGATTCATCCATGGAATTAGAGGACGGTCATGATCGTTGTATATTTTGTTTGGGACCTGAGCACCTTAAACAGGCCCTTTCAGATCCTTGTCTGAAAGGATCCTTGTCCTAGCTGTAGTTTTTTGCCATTAGCAATACGTGAAAGCCGCCTTGCACAGTGGAATGCTCAATCAGATTATTCGTTGTTCCCTATAGACACAACCCCTTCAGAACGTGGCGTTAAGAGGGCAGCAGTAGCTGTTGTTGGGCCAGATTCAAGCACTCTTGGCTTCTATGAAAAAGAATGAAGAGCAGCAGTTAGCAGAATCTAATACAGTTGATCCTGGTAGGGAGAGAGATTTTGATGTGGTCTCGGTGTCAGCATCTGACTCCTTTTTTGATGAACATCCTGCCAGGACAGAGACAGTTGTAAGTCCAGTATCAGTGTGTTCAGACAGTGCACTGAGTTCAGGTCAGGATGGTGAACCACTGTCAGTAGCAAATTCTTTGCGTGGTAAATTAAAGGTGGCTTTAGCAAAACTCAACCTTGATGCTCCACCTATTGCAACTAGTCAGGCTCCTAACCTGTTTTGCCGTGCTTCTGGTCAGGCTAATGAGTTGGTTGTGCCACAATGTGGTGACTTCATTAAAGAATTATCATTTGGTTTCAAGAGCGCATTGACCATGCGGCCTGACAAGGTAACTCGTATGCTATCTAGTATGGCAGATGCAGGGTCAGTGGGCTTTTATTCAATGCCACCAGTAGAAACTATAGTGGCATCACTTGCTGTGCAGGCTGATGAGGCGCTGCGTTCTGAGCCGTGCTGCCCACAGCCAGAATATAAACGGACTGACACACTTGTGCGTAAAACATACAGTGCTGTGGCGAATGTTGGATGTATTTCAAATACACTGGCACAGTTGCTGTTGGCACTCAATGCTTCACTACCTTCATTGGACAATTCAGGATGTGCTGAGATACTACAAGCTTCTATCCAAGCAGTAGGAGCAGCTGCGTCAGAATGTGGCAGATCTCTGGGTCTGCTGACACAGTTAAGGAAACAGGTATGGCTGGCCCAGACTCCGTTGCCGGAATCTGGTAAGAACATCTTGCGCCAACTTCCCTAGTTCCGGGCAGGTATTTGGTGCACAGGCTCAAGAAGTATTAGACAGACGTCTCCTTGCGTCTGAAATGCGTCAAGCATTTACGGCGACAAACTACCTTCAGGCGGCCTGCACAGTATGTTCAGTATTCTCACAGAGGTCATTATCCTCATCAACAACGTGGTGCTGGCTTGCAGAACAGAATGCAGGAGGTGTTGGCACCACCACGCCAGCCCAGAGCAGTCTCACGATATAATGTTTCGTCCAGACGCAATTTTGCATCCAGAGCACAGCCAACTACCAGCTCTGGGGCTTTTCAGAGGCGTACCTGAGGGTACACAGTCGGCGTTGGGCTGTTTCCTTCCTCAACACTTGAGTGTTGGAAGGCAATAACAGCAGATACATGGCTGTTAAACACCCTATCAACGGATACAAGTTGCAGTTTCACCGTCGACCACCTCCAAATACCGGGTTCGCCTACAATGATACGGAATCCAAAGCATCTGATCACATTGGCAGCAGAAATAGAGTCATTACTACAAAAACAGGCCATAGAAGTGATACATGGCCCAGACCAGTTAAACGGATTTTTCTCCAGGTACTTCCTGATTCCAAAAAAGGATGGGGGAATCAGACCTATTTTAGACTTAAGGGACCTCAATGTTTTTCTAAAGCGTCTACCTTTTCACATGCTACGAATAGCAGATGTTATTCGTGCAGTGAACAGAAACGATTGGTTCGTTACGATAGACCTAAGGGATGCCTACTACCACATTCCAATTGCGGCACATCACAGGAGGTTCCTTCGTTTTCATGTCAATGGAGTGACATACCAATTCAGAGTTCTTCCTTTCGGGTTAGCCCTGGCACCCAGAACTTTTACCAAATGTGTGCGAGTTGCACTAGAACCCTTACAGCGCCAAGACATGCGTATTCTTCCTTACCTCGACGATTGGCTACTGTGCGGCCAGTCTCAACACCAAGTGCAAGAGCAGACAAGGTCATTGATACTGCACATAGAGGCACTAGGTCTGAAAATAAACTACAAGAAGAGCTGTCTAATTCCTACTCTGACAGTTCGGTTCATTGGCATGAGGCTCGACTCGTGCACCATGCAAGCCACTTTGACAGAAGCCAGATCTCAGGCAATTGCAAAGACAGTTGCAAAATTTCAAATAGGCAGGCGCCTACCATATGCAGACTTTCTCCATCTAGCTGGAATGTTGGTGGCAGCAACACCAGTGGTGCGGCTGGGAATGCTGCAACTCAGACCTTTTCAATGCTGGCTGAATTCGCAACGCCTATCAGCCATGACCCAAAAACATGTTTTGGTAACAGTGACTCTAGCATGTGTACACGCTCTGAAACACTGGTCCCGCAAAGATCATCTGCTCAGGGGTGTTCCCTTGGGAGTCCTTCCTGTAAGGAGAGAAGTTGTAACAACCGATGCATCTCTACAAGGCTGGGGAGCTGTGGGGAGACACCAGAAAGTGAGGGGTATGTGGCACAGCACGCTACAGCACATCAACATTCTCGAGATGAAGGCAGTATGGCTAGCGCTGCTACATTTTCAACATCAGTTAAAGAACAAACATGTTCTAATAAGGACAGACAATACCACTGTGGTGTTTTATGTCAACCACCAAGGGGGGACAAGGTCTCGGAGCCTGTTAAAATTGGCACAAAGGCTTTGGATATGGGGGGATGTCCATCTCCTCTCCCTGAGAGCCATGTATCTTCCTGGTCGTTACAATCAAATAGCAGATTCTCTATCTCGGGCCAATCCCACACCCTGGGACTGGCAGATTCACAAGGAAGTGATTCAGTCAATTTGGGTCACCTATGGCAGGGCAGAGGTGGACTTATTTGCGGACAGGCAGACAACTCACTGTCCGATGTGGTTTTCAGTCAAGGACGAGCCAGAGGCTCTGGGCCAGGATGCATTGGCACACAGCTGGCCAAAATTCCGCTTGTATGCGTTTCCACCCCTACCATTACTATGGATGACGTTGCGACGGATCCAAGAGACGATGCAACCCGTTCTGCTAGTAGCCCCATTCTGGCCGAACAGGCCATGGTTCCACCTGCTGCTGCTTCTACTGAGGGCAAACCATGCCCCTGCCAATAAGACCAGATTTGTTATCTCAGGCAAACGGGATGTGGTGGCATCAAAGGCCCCACACCCTGAAGTTATGGGTGTGGCCCCTAGGGGCAACCCAGTCATACTGGAATGCTCACAAGCACACACACTTGAGCACACACTACTGAATGCACGGGCGCCTTCTACACGTCGGGCGTATGCAGACAAATGGAGAGCTTTTTCTCAGTGGTGTGAAAAAAAGGAAATCATCCCTCAGGATTGCACTTTAAGTAACCTCTTGGACTTTCTGCAGAGCCTCTTGGAGAATGGTTTATCTTGCTCCACAATTAAAGTGTATGTGGCAGCATTGTCTGCATACAAAGGACCGGTGGAAGGTATGTCCTTAGGTAGGCATAATTTAATTAAAACGTTTCTTAAAGGTGTTAGTCGACTGCGACCCAGTCGCAAAGTAATGATTCCACAATGGGATCTGAATTTGGTTTTGAGCAGCCTCTCCTACGCACCATTTGAGCCATTAACGAATGCAGCTATTAAGTGGCTTTCCCTCAAGTCAGCTTTTTTGTTGGCCATAGCTACGGCACGACGTATTAGTGAGTTGCATGCACTGTCAGTCAGCGCACAGTGTTTGCGATGGGGACCTGAGTGTAAACAGGTTACGTTGTGGCCAAACCCAGCATTCCTTCCAAAGGTATTGTCACCACAATACATGAACAAGCCAATAATTATATCTGCTTTTACAGACGACCCCAGATCAGTCCTGTGTCCAGTCAGGGCTCTTCAGCAGTATGTGGAAGTGACTGCAGCCTGGAGGGCCACTGATCAGTTGTTTGTGTGTTATGGTGATCACCGAAAGGGTACAGCTGTGTCTAAGGATAGACTATCTCACTGGGTGACAGAGGTAATTGGACATGCTTATTCTAATGCAGGTCATGAAGTTCTAGCCTCTGTGAGATGCCATTCGGTGCGTGCAGTTGCCACCTCCTGGGCAGCTCTACGTGGTGTGCAGCTATCTGCCATCTGTGATGCAGCAACATGGAAGACCCCATCTACTTTTGCCAGATTTTACAGTCTTAATGTGGCTGCAATGCCTCCAGTGTGTTCTGTGATGCTTGCAAAGGATTCTTAATTTGAATAAAGAAATTCAGCATTGGCAAAGCGTCTGTTGCATATATTACGCTGTGACATTGGGGTATAAACTGCAGACAATTGTTATTGTTGCCATGTTGTTGCAAATTGTACTTGATAAGTGGGGAAACCCTCGTGACTGCTTTGATATGCGGCCTCCACTGGGCAATTTAGGATACCGCTCTGGCGGTCCGGAATGAAGGGAAGTAGAACGGGAGGTTACATAGGTAACCGTGGTTCTACGACCAAGTGGAGGACCGCCAGACTTCTGGTCACTCGGGTAGACGAGAATGGCCAGAGAACGGGCATGACGTAATGACGTGCCTTTATAGGCTGTCCGCTTGAGCGTCATGGTCACGGGGTTGACGACTTTGATATTTACACTCGGCAAACAGACGAGCACCAGAGAAAGACTCCACTAGGCAATTTAGGATACCGCTATGGCGGTCCTCCACTTGGTCGTAGAACCACGGTTACCTACGTAACCTCCCGGTCTCTAGGAATTTACAACTGTGCCCCCATAGACCTTGTTGGGTCTGTAGGGGAAAAGCATGGACGATAAGGTTTATTCTATATCTGTTCTATATCTATGTGAGTAAACATAATAACCTAAGAAAATGGTAAGTTGAAACAAGCTCAGCTGATACACCTCTTTAATTTCATGTTGGATGGTGAAAAATCCACATTCTGATGCATCTAAAGCGTTAGACAAAGGCATGAAACCACAATACACGAGCAAAAATATTGAATGAAATATGTTGAATGAATGTGAAATGCGATTTCTTTGTTCGGTTAAGAAGCTTCATCTAGACCCCTGTATTGGGAAATAAGAGCAGTTCTACTCGGATAATGAACACCTCGGGGAAAAATTAGTTGAAATGTAGGTTTGTCAAAAAGAAAGAATGATCTGTTATCTGATTTAGTTGTATTTTCAAAAGAAAAAAAAAAAAAGAAAGAAGAAGAAATAAAATAAAATAAAAAAAAAATAAATAAAAAAATTAAATTGCCTTTCTTAAAAACATTGTGTCAAACTTATTTTGTAGCCTTATTCTCACTTCCTCGTGTATTGACCACATATTTATCAGATTTATAAAAGTAGCGGGAACCTTTGTGCAGTAATAAAAGTAAATCGTATAAAACAAAGAGAACTGTTTAATGATTTTGTTAGAACACAACGGGTATGAAAGTACATTTGGTAATCTTTTATTCAAACTTTAAAGTAAGTTTGTGCTTTAAAATCAGCAAGTATTATAGAAATAATTGATTTTGGGGGAAAAAGTTTGAAAACTAGCTTACATATGCCGACCTGAACTGTTGACCTTCCTGAATGACGTCATCGTGCGCGTGTGTGTGTGCGCGCGTGTGTGGATCTGTTTGGATCCGTTTGTCAACATGATTTCTTTTCTAATATCATGTTTTGACCTTATATTTACTAGGAATTGAAACCTTTGTAAAAATAAGAAAAGTAATAAATGAATAAATGAAAATGATATAGATTTATGAGACTTGTGAACCGTTAAAACTTAACATCAGTATTAATGAGCAGTCTTAACAACAAAGCATATGTTTAATACATATTGTAGATAGGTTTTAACAACGTAAGTATTTTCATACCGTCTGACAATCATTTAGCTTGTTCTGTGCTTTTAAAGCGTAATTAAATATTCTCAGGGGCCCATTGCTTGCCCATCGCATAAGGTGTTCCTCACATGTGCGGATTCATTCAAGAGTAGTTTACAACTCCAAAGAATGCGTGTCGTGGTCTGTAGTTGACTTAAACATTTTAAATTAGCTTCATGGGGGAAAGGGTTGGTGCCTGCAAAAGTCATAAAATCTCTCTTCAAAACTGATACATCACATTTTGTATATTTCTGCATATATTATTCAGTAGATAACCAATAGTATATTGATAGTATAGGCCTATGATATTTATCACACTGATAAAGGTCAGTTAAAAAAAATATATATATATGAACATGTACAACTATATAAGCGCCAAACTAGATCACAGGCTCACCCTAGTAATAGTCTAAGATGGGGAAACATTTTATTTAGCCTTTTAAGCGGGAAAATGCTTTGAAATAAAATAAACTAAGTACAATTTTAAATGATAAACTAAAATTTGAACTGGTACTGTTGAATAAAAATCATAATTAAGGTTAAATTTGCAAACAGATAAGTAAAATATTTTATTTAAAAACCTTTAAGATTCCGTCTAAACAGTCTTTTAAGTTTGTAAGTGTCAGTCCTGTCTTGTGTTTCCCCTCCTCTCGTGCCCATATTTGGTTTGTTCCTGTTCCTTAGATTATTAGTTTATTAGTCTCCAGCCGTGTTTGATTTGTTCCCCACCTGTTACAGTTCTCCTCGTTTGATTTCCTTCTGTTTGTAAGCCCTGTGTTTCCCTGTCTCCAGGTCAGCTGTTAAATGTCAAATTGTCTGTTTGGATGTTCCGTGTCTCCTGAGTTGAAAATAAAATCTACGTTTTGGTTATCCCTCGTCTTCTCGTTTCCCTGGATCCAGAGAGGATCGTGACAGAACAGCTGACCCGAAACAGTAACCTCTTCCGTTTTTTCCCCCGTTTTGTTTTCCACATTTTTGTCAGTTTCTTGTTCCTGTTTTTTGTTTCCGCCCTTGCCCAGATGGATCTCCCGTTCTATGAGTATGCGGCCGAGTTCTGTAAGCTCGCGAGGGGAATGCCGCTGGAGGACGCGGGCATCCTCCACCTTTTCCGGCTCGGAGCCAGTCTCCACCATCCCATGGAGCTCCCAGACACCACGGGACTGTGTTGGAGAGAGGGTATTTACCGGTGTCTGGGAAGCGTACGGGCCCGAGCCGGAACTAGCCCGCCATCCGCGGCCCCCCCCTCACCAGCCACCGTTTGTGGCCCAGGAAAGCTCGCCGCCGTCCGCGGCTCCACCTCACCAGCCGCCAGCCGCAACTCACGTAAGCCCGCCGCCATCCGCGGCTCACTGTCACCAGCCGCCGTTCGCGGCCCACGAAAGCCCGCCGCCGTCCGCGGCTCACTGTCACCAGCCGCCGTTCGCGGCCTACGAAAGCCCGCCGCCGTCCGCAGCTCCCCCTCACCAGCCGCTGTTCGCGGCCAACGCAAGCCCGCCGCTGTTCGCGGCCCACGAAGGCGCTCCCAAGAGTCTCCGCTGGTCCCGTCCAGCACCGCGCTGCCAGAGCGCCCCCCAGTGCCTGCGCCACGAAGGCGCTCCCAAGAGTCTCCGCTGGTCCCGTCCAGCACCGCGCTGCCAGAGCGCCCCCCTGTGCCTCCACCACGAAGGCGCTCCCAAGAATCCGCTTCCCCTGAACCCCAGCCCAAGACCACCTCTAATTTTGGGGGGGGGTAGTAGGGCTCCTGCCAGAGAGGCCGAGGTGGGGGCTGGGGCCGAGGTCTCGGAGGCAGATCCGCCATGGCCGCCGGACTCCCCTGATCCGCCATGGCATCCCGAGTCCCCTGATCCGCCATGGCCACCAGACTCCCCTGATCCGCCATGGCATCCCGAGTCCCCTGATCCGCCATGGCCACCAGACTCCCCTGATCCGCCATGACTCCCGGAACGGTCGCCGCCCTGGAGGCCGTCTGTGTCTCCTGGTCCCTAGAGGCCTCCAGAGCGCCCACCCCCCCTCCCCGTGGATGTTGCTAGGCGCGGGACGCACCTTCCGGGAGGGGGGAGTAATGTCAGTCCTGTCTTGTGTTTCCCCTCCTCTCGTGCCCATATTTGGTTTGTTCCTGTTCCTTAGATTATTAGTTTATTAGTCTCCAGCCGTGTTTGATTTGTTCCCCACCTGTTACAGTTCTCCTCGTTTGATTTCCTTCTGTTTATAAGCCCTGTGTTTCCCTGTCTCCAGGTCAGCTGTTAAATGTCAAATTGTCTGTTTGGATGTTCCGTGTCTCCTGAGTTGAAAATAAAATCTACGTTTTGGTTATCCCTCATCTCCTCGTTTCCCTGGATCCAGAGAGGATCGTGACAGTAAGATCTTATTTACACTCTTAAGATTATACATTAATAAAAATAATAATACATTTTTTAGGATGTCTTCGTTCACTCTGAAAAGGAGTAGCGGACTAACTTGACACATGAGCTGTTATGGACCGTAGAGACTCCTCCCGGTCTCTGAGTGGGCCTTGAAGCATTCAATCCATTTCACTACGATGTTTAGCCCTGGGAGGATCTGTGAGTTTTGTTTATATTTAATAAAGTTTATAACTTAAACGTTTTTTTGTTTTATTTTTATATTTATCTATTTTGTTGGAAACATTTCATTCATGGAATAGACGTCATTGCATAAAGATCCATCCTACCTCTAAGCACTCTGAAAAATGTAAGGCGTTTTTATATTGTCATCTAAAACTATAGTAGATGTTTATTTTATACAGCGTGTTATATATAATCAGTTTTATTTGCTACCATCTTCTCTAAAATAAGAGAATGATGTGTTTTATAAGGTCAATAAATAAATGTTGAATACATGTTTAAATGTATTATAAATGATTTGCTTCAGTAACATGTTACTATGCTGTCCTATATATTTTATTACCATATTATTTAAAATAGAGATGAGTCTCTCTTAAGCTTGAAATGTTTATGTATGTGCGTGCTTGTTTATATGATTTATCAGAATGCAAATGTGTATAGTGTCATGGAAGCTACACTGATATAACAATGTAGATGTGATTTATGATGAAATTTCTTGAGTCGTCTTAATTCAGATTGCTTAAAACAATATTTAATTTAAAAAATGTAAAGCATATGCAGAACATTTTGTGTGATGGGTATGTGTACAGTTTGTACAGTACAAAATCCCCAGAAAACATAAAAACCAACGAAAGAGAGAAACAAAGAGGGTGAGGGTGAGAAAGGGGACAGAAGAGCTTTTCCTACTTCAACCTCTCATTCGGACAATGGTCATCATTGCTCCCAGAATAATGTAAAACTAAATGGTTATTTTTATACAGTATGTTATTTATAATCACATTTAATTATTTTTTTTACCACCTTCTTTAAAAGAAGAGAATGATGTGCTTTATAAGTTCAGTGAACTTAAATAAATGCTAAATATGTGTTTAAAATTGTATGATGAATGAACTGTCTTTGTAACATGTTGTCATACCATGTATTACCATTGGTGATTTTCAGAATCTTAAAAGCATATTAATGGCTAAAGTCTGATTATACTGTATTCAGCACAAACTGGTCTACAATAGTATGCCAGCAGCATGAACGTGCATGTTTGTGTGGTCAGTTGAAAAAACTAAAATACTTGTTTAAAATGTATGATAAATGATTTGCTTCAGTAGCATGTTTGTTATTTACAAGAAACAAAACAAAACAAAAAGTTTGTTACTTGAGTCTCTTTTTAGCTTGAAATTTTTATACTGTATGCTATACATATAATCGCTGGAGCACTGTAGAAGTTTTGACATTTGTGTTTTTCAGTATCTTAAAAATATATTACTGGTTAAAGTCTGATTATAGTGTATTCAGTACAAACTGAGTTACAATAATATGTTAGCATCATGAATGCACATGCTTGTGTTTTGCAAATTTATGATGACATTTCTTGAGTTTTCATAATTAAGATAGCTTACAATCAATATTTTATTACAAATGGTTGTATGCAGAATTTTGGTAGGCGTACAGTAAAAAAAAAAAATAATAATAATATTTTGCCTATGGAGTGTCATGGAGTGTCTATGGAGTATAATAATACTCCAAATGATTGTACCCACGAGCATAACTTTTTTAAATTAAATTAAAAAATGTAAATAAATTAGCTTTTTTAATTAAATTATACTAAATGATGTTTATGAAAAATAAAAATAAAAGTTTACTGCAATGGGTAGTTTTAGGGGATGATAAGGTATAAAATTAATTAATGTAATGTAAATATAAATATTAAAGGTTCTAAATATAAATGTAGAAACAGCTTTGCAACAATTTGTTACTATAAAAAAAATAAATGAATGGAATTGAATTGTCTATGGAAAACATAAAAAATTGACATGTCCAGACATGTTCACAATAGCCCTTATCGTGTGGCCTATTAAAATACATATTGTTTTCTCCTTTTGATAACTTTTTCTAACAGTTTATTTATTTATTTTCATTTAAAAGAAGAGAATAGCCTACGACTCGGGACGATTGAATGCGCACGCGTGCGTGTGAGAGAGAGAGAGAGAGAGAGAGAGAGGATAGCAACCAACGTCAAATTCGTAGCATAAGGGTTGATTAGTTGTCATTTTAGATAAATAATTAAAAAAGTTTTGAAGCCCTTCCGAGCCGGGATTAGATAAACTATCAAAATGGACATCTAATCACGTCACAGCGACGCAGCCCACCGAGCCATCGTTGTCGTCTCATTGTATCGAAATGTTACTAATTTTAGTTGAAAAACATCCAATTTTGAAGCTATAAGAAACTTTTAAACAATCGTTTGATGTGAAATAAGTTAACATATAAGGACTTCCGATGTATTAGGGAAACATTAAAGCAATGTCATACATCTCATTTTTAAAAATGTTTGCAAAACTTTCTCACTGGCAGCAGACAGAAATGGCATGAGCAGTGGGGGCCTGCGTCTCACACACACACAAACAAACAAACGCGCGCACACACACAGTCACACAGACAGGCACAAGCATGTTCATTCTGCAGAGAGAGAGAGATACAGAATTAAAGTTTAAACTAAACACAGTTTTTGTAATCAGTTCGTTTGAGGCCGACTGGTATACCGTGAAGACGTGATTCTCTGTTTTCCACGAAGAATGTAAGACCATTTTATTTTTTATCCCTTCTCATGTTACCTATTTTATTTAAATTCTTTTTATACAACCAACAGAATATATGTGTGAGCGTGGGCTTGTGTCTTAAAACTGACCTGTTTAAAAATGATTATTTATTCTGATTTTGTCCTTAAAACCATTTTCTTTTTCCATAGAGAGAGAGGAGAGATAGCGTGCGCCTCTGAACGCAACCAGACACGCTCGCCGCAGATGGGAGGGGCACTCCCCAAAACAAAACGCAAAACGGTCCATAAAATCTTCAAAACAATACTTGACAGCTCATTTATGGGTTTTCCACCGATGGACACGTACAAACATCATAGCTCAGCCCGGATGACGTCGGAACTTCACGCTTCTCGGATTTCTGCATCTGAAACTCATTATGAGTTCAAAGGTCACATATGGTTATCATTAATATTATCATGGATCGCGGAACCGGGTGGGGGCCCACTTTTGAGGTCTGGTACAAATTATGACATACAAAAGTAAATAGGCTACAGGCCTATATGGATTACTCATTAAAAGATCGCGATCTTGATTCAAACACACTCAATCTTGCTATGGGTAACACTTTACAATAACAGTACATGAATTATCATGTACTAATACCTTAATTAATAATTACTTGACTATGAACTAATGAAGAGTTAAGACATGTATTAATCAAGAACTAATGAAGAACTAACTTAACTACGACATGAGTCATATGAATTACCTCATGAATAACACCACCTTAATTACATGTTAGTTCATGCATGTTAGTTAATGTATTAATTAACACTTTGGGGTAAACTAAATCAAACATGCTCTAGAAGAAAGATTCATGAAAATGGCACACTGCAAAATTGTTTATGAATTTTCCACCTGCAGCTATGTCACAAACATCAGTGAATGACAGTGGATTTCTTGCAATATTTACGTTTAACCTAACTCATCCAATGCACAATGATGCATTCATAATTAAAAACAACTTCATCTCATCCTGTTTTGAGTGATTCCACTGCTGCCCTCCTACAATAACGTATTCATTAAGCAGATGCGATTTTCCAAATTAAAATCAGTGTTAGCATAGAGATGATGGTTATGTTATGGATTGGTTTACTGTCTTTATATCATAATAATGCACTGAAATCAGACGTTTGTCTTGAGTTCTTGCTCTTCTTTTGGGCCACTATTGCCCCTTCAAAATGTTAACCTTCCTCCTACCGTTCAGTTCCTTCTCCATCCAAATGCAGCCACATGACCTCTGCTTTTCCACTTTTGTACAAACCATCAAAAAACACCAAATATCTGATTTAGATGAGCTGAATATGTATAAAACATTTGTAATTGATAACTTTTTAAAGATGTGCCCTCCAAGACAAGTCATGACATGATACATTGACAACTCATGAATTCATGTTAAGTTATAAGTAATTAATGATGAGTTAATAATATTGTGCCCCCCCAAGTAAAGTCATGACATTATGATACATTAACAAGTCATGAATTAATGTTAAGTTAATGATGAGTTAATGATATTGTACCCCCCCAAGTAAAGTCATGACATTATGATACATTAACAAGGCATGAATTAATGTTAAGTTAATGATGAGTTAGTAATATTGAAATGATAACATTTCGTTTTATTGTGTGATTTCTGCTGCCGGCTCGTTTCCAATAGGACTACAAGTTAAACAAGACTTAACTTTAAACCTTAAAATAAATAACATTTTAAATGGTTTAACCTTTACTTGTCATGAAATGTTTACTTTGTTTGTCATGGGCCACAAAAGGTATATTCTCCGACATGCTGTGACTGACAATAGAACTATATAAAAAAAACACCAAAACCGCAACATAATTACGAAATGAAACAATTTTATTCGTGCGCTGTAATCCAGATCTTCAGAATCCATACGACTGCGAGGAACAGACCCAAATCCAAGCCTTTATTCGACGATCTTCATCTCCATCCCGAGCAGCGAGTCCAGCGACCGTAAACAGCAAAGCCCGCGCTGACTGACGTGCTCGTTACAAATTCAAATGTTGCCGGTTCAAACGACAGGCTCTCGCCTGCATTCGTCACAGATCGCGACATGCCGTGTTTCTGGTGAGGTGTGTATTTGAATGATGCTAGCACGCGCACGCTTTCACGAGTTCACTGAGAGGGAGAGGATCAGGAAAATAATCTGGATAATATTTTCAGCGATTAACAACATAAATTCTGCTCAAATGAAGATATCAATCTTTCATTTGAAAGCTATGTTTCTAGCATCTGTAAAACTGCGTTTTTCCATCTCAAAACTAAATTGCGACCTATGCTCTCAACGTCAAATGCAGAAATGCTAATTCATGCGTTTATGACCTCAAGGTTAGACTATTGTAAATAAATGATTGTAATTGCATTTATCTGTCTGTCATGTTTTTCTTCTACTGTATAGAAATAGCTATGTTTAGGTGTAGATGTAGGAGTGGGATTAGCGATTATAAAAACTTTTAATGCTATATTGTTACTAAAATGGTTATTTTCTTGCATGTTTATAAAATGTTTAGGTTTAGAGATAGGTTAAGAGGTCTAAAAGTCTAAATCACTTATTGATAAAATGATAAAAATGCATTGATAAGAATATCTTAATGAAATAAAAACAATATTACTAACTCATCATTAACTTAACATTAATTCATGCCTTGTTAATGTATCATAATGTCATGACTTTACTTGGGGGGGCACAATATCATTAACTCATCATTAACTTAACATTAATTCATGACTTGTTAATGTATCATAATGTCATGACTTTACTTGGGGGGGCACAATATTATTAACTCATCATTAATTACTTATAACTTAACATGAATTCATGAGTTGTCAATGTATCATGTCATGACTTGTCTTGGAGGGCACATCTTTAAAAAGTTATCAATTACACATGTTTTATACATATTCAGCTCATCTAAATCAGATATTTGGTGTTTTTTGATGGTTTGTACAAAAGTGGAAAAGCAGAGGTCATGTGGCTGCATTTGGATGGAGAAGGAACTGAACGGTAGGAGGAAGGTTAACATTTTGAAGGGGCAATAGTGGCCCAAAAGAAGAGCAAGAACTCAAGACAAACGTCTGATTTCAGTGCATTATTATGATATAAAGACAGTAAACCAATCCATAACATAACCATCATCTCTATGCTAACACTGATTTTAATTTGGAAAATCGCATCTGCTTAATGAATACGTTATTGTAGGAGGGCAGCAGTGGAATCACTCAAAACAGGATGAGATGAAGTTGTTTTTAATTATGAATGCATCATTGTGCGTTGGATGAGTTAGGTTAAACGTAAATATTGCAAGAAATCCACTGTCATTCACTGATGTTTGTGACATAGCTGCAGGTGGAAAATTCATAAACAATTTTGCAGTGTGCCATTTTCATGAATCTTTCTTCTAGAGCATGTTTGATTTAGTTTACCCCAAAGTGTTAATTAATACATTAACTAACATGCATGAACTAACATGTAATTAAGGTGGTGTTATTCATGAGGTAATTCATATGACTCATGTCGTAGTTAAGTTAGTTCTTCATTAGTTCTTGATTAATATATGTCTTAACTCTTCATTAGTTCATAGTCAAGTAATTATTAATTAAGGTATTAGTACATGATAATTCATGTACTGTTATTGTAAAGTGTTACCTTGCTATGTTGATGAGACCATGTCTATTAAACCATTAAAATCACATCGGAATATTTAAATCTGCTGATCCAGAGAGAGCAGCACTCATCATAAACTTTATGTTTGAAACAGCTTTAACAGTTTAACAGTCTACACAGTAGGCTACATTTCTGTGTTGCAAACATTAAATAATAATGAAAGTATTGGGATAAAAGTTTATAGTCCGAATATAGACTCTGATGTTGCGGCAGCCGCGTTCAAAATGAGAAACTGACCTTTGGATCTGATATTACGCTTCAGATGATTTTAATGGGCGGCGCTAGGGAGGGGCTAGCAGGTGCTCCAGCACCCCTAAAAAGACCAAAGCACCCCCATAGTTTAAGAAAGATTAAATTATACAAAAACATTTGTCTACTTACACATGCATAACTCGTGCAATGGAATACTATGTGACCTGCACATTTTCATACGGACTACATAATTAAAGAATATTTGTTTTTTGTTTTTATTTGAATTAGTTCCTAGACATTTCAAGCTTTCTATAGATTTGTTTCAGTTTAGTTTATGTCTGTGAGCCGGTTCATTGTTGCGACGCGCTCCATCCACAGAGACTGCATGAGACGACAGAAAGCACATCCAAAAATGAATAAGTATTTTACATTCTTTCCGCAGGAAAAAAAAAAAAAAAGATTGCGCGGGCGCCCCCATGTCATAAATTAAGCGCAATAGGCCTGCCGCCTACTACTCTCCTCATAAACACTTGAAATACACCTACAGCGATTTTATTATTAATATAATAATAATAATAATAACAATAACAACAACATGTTTTGGTCATATTTACTATTGCCCAGCTCCCCCTGTCATTGATCTAGCATCCTCTGAGCACCTGCGTATTATAAATGTTACGTTATGCCAGAAGGTAGCGAACAGTTACCGTTAAAATGTAATGCAAAATGTCTAATTCATTCAATCAAGAGATTCGTTCAAAAACGAAACAAGTTCATATATTTCAAATAATATTTTACATATTTTTATTTTAATTGGCTCATTTATAACATTTTACACTCATTTAAATAAAACATTTAGTAAGAAACCTATGTGAATTAGCCTACGTATTATTTTGTATTTGTCTAATGATTTGCTTCAGAATCTTGGGAGAACCATAATCTCTATTCTAAAAATCAATTTTCCAGAGTCTTAATAAATAGGCTATCTGGCATCTAATACTAACTGTTTCTAATATTAAAATGTAGACTAGGATGCAAAAAAGGTACAATCTAGTGCTGGGCGGTATGACCAAAAATGTATATCACGGTATTTTTCAAAATTATACCGGTTTCACGGTATATGACGGTATTTATTTTTTTCATGCATGATCGGGTGTTAACCACATTTTCTACTGATTGAGAGAGGAAAAACTGCAGTAGATTGACTTAGAATGCCCTATTTTACTGTCAGGATGAGCGAATATTGTAGAAAAATTCCACACTAAATAGTGACTATAAACACGACCCATTAATACATGTTAACCAGGAGTCATTCTCATTTATAATCGCGACATCGTCTGATTAAAATCAACATGCATCTAACGTTATACTAAAGAGCGGTTATGCGGTGGTTTTGGCTATATTACTTTTTTGTCTCATGCAGCGCACTGCCTGCGTCTGAGTAAAATAAAATAAAAAAGTGCATAATATTAACAGACGAACTATGCTCATATTTATAATTCCAAACAGTCGCGGTACGGCCAAATGAATGCAGTGCTTCTCTGCCGCTCGCTGCACAGAACAGACGCAGAGAGACGCGACGCTGCGCTGGGAGTCAGATCTCGTGCTCGGGGCAGCACTGGCGACAGCTTCCAACTAAACCATAGCTAAGGTTTATCCTAAACATTCGCTAGGTTTGTCAGTTTGTATATTCTATGGAAAAAAAGCCGCTAAAAGGGTCTGAAAGTTGCTAAATATAGTGCTAAAGTCTAGCTCGTGTGTGTGAGACGCGGGAGCTGGTGGCGGCGCGCGGTGGATATTGTGGATGAGTTCTTCTGTGTCATCACGTTCTACTAGTTCTACAGCTTCAGAACACGCTTAGTAACACATACAGCTGTGTTCTTGCCACAATACAATAGTGAAAAGAGACCCCTCTCAAACAGTGTGTTGCGTTCCGAACGTTATTTAAATAACACCGGTATTGCGGCATTTTAAAAATTCATATCATAAGAAAAATAAACACCGGTATTCGGTATGAACCGGTATACCGCCCAGCACTAGTACAATCTTAAACTCTTTATTTAGTACGATAACAAGGATTTGGTACATTTATAATGCATTATAATGCCACTTCTAATCCATTGCCAGTTCTAATCCATTGCCAGTATTATTATGAGTTCAGAAAGGTCAAAGCAATAAATCTTTTTGTCATAAGCTACCGGCAATCACTACTAACTCCTTATTGTGTTGGTCTCCCAACAGATATTCTACTGACTACAAGTAACTTTGCAAGAACGTGTCAACTTAATCTAACCCTAACCCTACCAGTCAACTAATACACTACTAACACTCTAATGAGAGTCAGTAGAAATGTAGATGTAATATTACTTATAGTCAATAGAATGTGTTAAAGGGACCATCAAAATAAAGTTAAACTGAATACCCTTATAATGTATTATAAATACGGGCTTCATAGAAAATGTACCGACTATCTCTATTATTCACATACCTTTGGAATTCTGAGGGTGTGCTATTTTTGCTTGGAATGTCTGCAATTACTGGCCAGCTCCGGGAAGCAGATACTTCTAAATGGCTGCTGATTAATTTCTCAGATATTTTTGTTTGCTTTCTCGCACCTGGAATCAGCATGACATTTATGTCTCATTTGTTCAGACTTTATCTTAGATGAGAAATATGTAAGATCCCTTAAATGCAACAGTTCATGGATTGGGTGTGCCTTAGTGCCTCAGGTTAATAGTTCAGATTTTCATTCCAAACAGCAAGCAACTTCATTCTTTCAAAGTGGAGTCATTGTGAAATGGTAGCATCTCCTTAATGATGTGCAAAATATGTTCATATTTTACTCATAAAATGTATCACCCCTTTGGAAGTTTTCATGTTTTATTGATTAACATCATTTAATCAATTTTGCTTTTTGACACAAATGAACAGAACAGTAGTTTCCATGTGAAAATATAGTTCTACGAAGTGGTCAATTTATTAAATGCAAAATAATTGTACTTACATGTAACTATGAAACTAAATATGTCGCATCTGTGCAAGCCAAGACAGTTATGGCTGGTTTGTTTACCAGAGCATAATGTAAAATATAGGCTACATGCGGTCCCATTTCTTTCTACAAGCACGTTGATTTGATATATTTAGTCACTCAGAAGCAAAGCAAGCACGGCATCTGTTTTAAAATGGATTAAAGGTCCCATGACATGAAAATTTCACTTTATGAGGTTTTTTAACATTAATATGAGTTCCTCTAGCCTGCCTATGGTCCCCTAGTGGCTAGAAATGGCGATAGGTGTAAACCGAGCCCTGGGTATCCTGCTTCGCCTTTGAGAAAATGAAAGCTCAGATGGCCCAATCTGGAATCTTCCCTTTATGTCGTCATACGGGAAAAGGTTACCTCCGCTTTCTCTGCTTTATCCGCCCATGAGAAAATGAGCTACTACCATGCGAGGCGAGCGCAATATTTTTTTTTCCTCGAGAGACATCATGGCTTGCAAACGAGCGAAGCATGATAGTTGCTCAGTGTTTGGATGTACAAATGAACAACAAAGTATTTATTTCAGTTTCTTCATCCGAGCCTATGGCTAGCATTAGCTACATGATAATAACTGTAACAGCATACATAAACAAACCAACTAAAGTACCGTATCCAGACACAATATTTTAAACTAACCATTCGGAGACGTCCTGCTGTAGCCGCTGAGTTGCAGCTTCTTCATCCTGTGCTTCTCCATCCGGATCAGATTCTGGGTCAAACTGAAAAGCTTGAATGACTGCATGTCTATGAGCCACTGCGATACATCCACTGTCAACATTAGCGCATGGTAGTGCAAGCTGGTTAAAGCCACACACCCACCCTCCACCTTGCCCCGCTTCTCTCGTCCTTAAAGCTACAGACACAGGAACGGCACGTCCTAAGGAAAGCTCATTGTGGGACTGGCTCATAGTGGCTGAAATTCTGCACCAAAGCTGAATTTCAGGAAACAGACTTCAGATACAGTATTAGGGACCACTTAGGCCTATATAAAAGCATCCAATAGCAGCATGTCATGGGACCTTTAATGCTTACTGCTCCCTCCAGCAATGCAAATATTTAAAGTCTGGAGGCACTCAGATTTTATTCTGACAACTTTTTGATCATTTTTAAATTACTTTTGACCCAACTCATTTATCACATAATCAAAGGTGCATAGGCAGGCACCTATTGTATCCATATCCTATTGTCGTCTTCTTCTTGTTCTTCATTTTCTTCTTCTTTTACCTCTTTTGAAGTTTATGGCAGTCTATAGAATTGCTTTGAGGAAAGTTATGAAATAATAACTTCCGAACCAGCTCAAGATGATATGACTGCCATATGACATCTTTTTCCATTAGAAGTCTTTCCCGCCATTTAAAAAAATTCCATAAACCTACTTTTTCAAACTTGTTTGTCTGATTCTCACCAAAATCGGTTTAGGTCTGTTGTGTTCTCTCACGAGTGTTGTTTGATAATGCATTAAGTTAGTGTTCAGTGATGCATCGAGTTTGATTGTGCCGAAAGCATTCCGTTATGCCTGATCAATGTATGTGTTTGTTTACTTGGGTCTGGAGACAGACAGGCGAAGTAAAAGATGTGATAAGTTGATGCAACTCTCTGTGTCGGTGTGATCCTTATCAAATATAACATTTGTTGACGAGGATGGCTGATATTGCACTACCACCTCCCACTCCTTTCCTTGCTCTACCTGGTGAGCCTCCGATTCCCTGGACTCGCTGGTTACAGTCCTTCGAGACTTACATTTTGGCAGTGGGACTGACTGACGTGAGTGCAGCCCGCAAAAAGGCGCTGTTATTTCATTGCTTGGGAGCCGAGGGTCAGTGTGTGCTGGGAACGCTTAAGTCGGGCACCACAAGCGATTATGACACAGCCGTGGAACTACTGACCGCACACTTTGCAGCCCCACAGAGTCCCCTCTTGAGTCTTTTTTCTGTTCCGCCAAAGCAACAGTACGTAGCCAACTTGCGGGGATTGGTCAGCACATGCAAGTTCGGTGCAGGACAAAATGATTTGCGACCAGTTAATCGCACATACCAACAATGCAAAAGTGCACGAAACACTGCTATTAGAACCGGATGATTTATCACTGATTGCATTACAAATAGAGAGTTCAGCTGCATGTGCGTCAGCTCTGACCAAACAGCAAACAATCACGGACTGTCCAGTCCCCTCCCCCATGCCCCCGTCGACATTACAGCCCAGCCAGAATGACACATTGGCGGCAGCAGACTCCTCTGCAATTATGCTACTGAGCCGTCAGCATCCCGGCCCTGTGATAACTGTGGATCGTCATCTCATCCGTCTTGGGTACAGAACTGCCCAGCCCGTGGCCAAATATGCTGCAACTCTGGTAAACGCAATCATTTTGCTTCAGTCTGCCGCTCTGCTCCAGCTGAATCAGCCCAAGCACCCACTATCATTCACAATGTCTACTTTGGACCAGTCTCATTTAAAGCATGCTCAGTGCACCTAAATGATGTGTGTATCCCACTGCTTTTGGACACTGGGGCCAGTGTGTCTCTCCTGAACATGCACACATACAGCACTTTTTTCAGAGCGCTGCCACTTTCGGCACCCTCTGCTTCACTCTGTGGCTATGTGACTCAAAGATTGACCTAGTGGGTTCCCTGCAAGTGACTGTTGGGTATGGCAACAAGATGGTACCCAGCTTTACCTTCCATGTTTCCCGTCGCGGGGCCAACCTGATGGGTCTGGATTTGTTCTCGGCTCTGGGATTCTCCCTAGAGGACACGAAGGGAGCTGCAATCCTGACAGTCTCCACGCCTTGGCAGTAAAAGTGGTCGTACCTGTTTGAAGGCTTGGGTTGTCTTACTGCTTTTGCCCACCAACCTCTCCTGAACCACGCCATTAAACCAGTCATCCAACCACTCCGCCGCATTCCTCTGGCTTTCCGTGATGGTGTCTCAGCTGAGCTTAAGCAGCTGCTGGCATTATCGAACCAGTGGATGCATCGCCCTGGGTCTCGAACCTGGTGGTAGCTCAGAAGAAATCAGGCACCCTACGGGTGTGTGTCGACCTGCGAGCAGTAAATAAGGCAGTGATCCCGGACAGGTTCCCACTACCTACCTCGGAAGAGCTCATTGCTCAGCTAATATTTGTCTGTTTCTTTCTTATTCTGTTTCTCAGTCCGTATCCGATCAGATGGTGGATCAGCACCAAGAGATGATGTCTGCAGCCCTGATCGTCAGCGGAGACCAGGACACCTAGATGAGCCCCAGAGACATAAATTTAAATTATAATAAACTAACAAATATATATTATTAAAATAGACAGATAAACAATAAATGTATTAAACTATACATTACAATTATAGCAAATGAATAAATCATATAAATGAAAAACTTAAAATAATGAATAGACGGTTTCAACAGCAACAACATAAACAAACGTTACTGCGCATGCGCGCTTTTGTGGCCCTAACTCAACTTCCGGTAGACATCCAAATAAGTCCCTCTAGAGTAGATTATGTTTTGATAACAAGCAAAATATGTTTGCTGCTTAAATCAGACGGACTGAGATGCAGCGATAACTACTTGGACGGACTTATTAAAAATGCAAATTCATTCTCTGCCAGCAGGAGGCGCTTTAAAGGCGGAGAACTAAAGTTTTCCCCAGAAACGGCTGTTGGGCTGTACGGTACACAAAGCAGTGCTGAGCTTACAAACGCTGCTTTATCAGGCATATAACTTGCTAGATGAAATGAAAATGACATTGAACATTTTCTAAAGACCTTCAGAAATACAGTGATATAAAAACACCCGCACCTCGTTTTGATTTTTAAACGTGCATTACGTGCTTATGTTTATTCAACGAAGCAATTTGGAAAATCGGTCCGTTTTGATATCGTGGTGGGTCGCCACAAATAAATAAATGTATGTGAAACACATCCCACAGCACAACAACCTGAGCCCAACTTCATTACTCATCACTTTAACTTTAACTGTGTTTGTAGCCGGCGCCACTAAGACCGATAAACAAACACAGAAGTTAACTTTGGTCCAGGCGCGTGCGCCCGATGAAACCGTCTATAAAACACAAATATAACAAATACATTAAATTATAAATTAAAATGCTCCATCGGGACAAGACCATGGGAATCAGATAAGCCCTTTACGCAATCTGACATGGCTGCGGTTAGAATTGAACTGCGGGTTTCGTCTGGCCAGAGGAGAACTGGCCCCCCGACTGAGACTGGTTTCTCGCAAGGTTTTTTGTCTCCATTCTGTCACAGAGGGAATTTTGGTTCCTTGCTGCTGTCGCCTCTGGCTTGCTCAGTTTGGGACACTTCATTTCTAGCAATTATCGTCATCATTTGATTGCACAGATACAATTTAAACAAAACTGAGCTAGACAATGACATCTCTGAATTCAATAATGAAATTAATTTAACTGAAAATTGAGAAAATTGTGTCTTTAATCTTATCATTATACATTACTGACACTCTATCCTCCAATTTGATACTGTTAAGTGCTTTGACACAATGTGTATTGTTAAATGTGCTATATAAATAAAGGTGACTTGACTTGACTTCCACGGCTCAACCATATTCTCTAAACTGGATCTCAGACAGGGCTACCTACAAGCACCTCTTCACCCCAGCAGCAGAAACCTCACAGCCTTTGTGACCCATGCAGGTGTATTTCTTTACACACGTATGCCATTCGGACTTAGCTCCGCCCCCAGCTGTTTCCAGAAAATCATGGTGTCTGTGTTGGTTGGTATACCGGGGGTGGCCATTTACCTGAATGATTTGGTTATCCATGGGCCCACCCCCCAGAGCCATTATGAACGGCTCAGCAGAGTCTTTGCAGCCCTAGCTGAACACAAACTAACCCTTAATGCGAAAAAATGTGTTTTCTCTGCACCGACCATTGAGTATATGGATTTCCAGCTGTCGGCGGATGGCGTCACACCACTTCAGTCAAATGTAGATGCCATACTGGCAATTCCCGAACCCAGCTCAGCTGCGCAGGTCGCATCCTTCTTGGGCATGACAGGCTACTATCTGAAATTTCTCCCACATTACTCTGCTACCACTGCTCTACTACGGCGTCTGCTGCGTAAGGATGAGCCATGGGTGTGGTCACAGGAATGCTCTGATGCTGTGTGATGAGATGACATGATACAGGGAGTGCCTCATCACCAACGCTTCCTAGTGGTTGTCTATGACCTGCACTCGAAATGGCCCGAACTCACTACCACCGGCTCTGTGACCTCTCAGATCATAATTAACTTCCTGGACTCTCTGTTCTCCCGCTGGGGCCTTCCAAATACTATCACTACTGACAATGACCTGTAGCTGATCTCGGCTGAGTTCACCACATACCTCAAAAACAAGGGTATTCGTCACATGCGCACGGCATACTATCACCCCCAAGCTAATGGTGGCGTCGAACGCTTCCACCAGTCACTGAAAAACAGTCTCAGAGCACACTTGTTCCAGGGATGAACCTTCCCACAGGCCATCCATCACACACTGCTGCACTACAGGGCCACCCAACACACAACAACGGGGGTCTCTCCAGCTTTCCTCAAGCCTGGCCGTGAACTTCACCTTCCCCTCGACAGGCTCAGCCCCACACTGCCTGAGGGACCACAACCGAGGGTCAGGGCCTCTGTCGCTTGCCAGCAGAGGCGGATGAAGCAGAAATTCAATCTCTCAGCACGTGCTAAGGTCCCTGACATAAAGGCTGTGGATCGGGTCAGGGTTCGCAGGCCCCACAGAGACAACAAATTCGCTTCATATTAGTCTTCCCCTCTCCAAGTTACTCATCAGTTGGGCCCAGTCACCTTATTGCTCAGTGACGGCACACGGTGGCATGCAAGCCGCCCTCGCCCCCGGCACATACAACATTTGTCACATCTCAAGCCACACCTCCAGCTTGGCAGGACACCCCAGCGCTTCAGCAGACGCCTCAGATAGCTCCCGCACAGGCTGCAGACATGCCCATCAACCTGCCAGCTGAGATTTGTGCCTGCCCATCACAGGCTGCCCAGCCTCATCCTCGTGTTTCTTCACAGCCTGTTCGGACTCGTTTTCGCTCGGGGCACTTACAGGACTTTGTGTCAACATTTCATGTTTGAAAACCTGTAGGAGGGGGGGGAATGCAAGTGATGCATCGAGTTTGATAGTGCTGAAAGCATTCCGTTATGCCTGATCAGTTAATGTGTTTGTTTACTTGGGACTGGAGACAGACAGGCGAAGTAAAAAATGTGATAAGTTGATACAACTCTCTGTGTCAGTGTGATCCTTATCAAATATAACAAGGTCATCTTCAGACCACGCTGGCAAAATGTTTTTAAAATATTTTCAACCAAACCGTTCCTGTATGGCTCATAAACAAATTCAGTAAAGAGCATGCCGAAATGGACTCAAGGTTTTATCTCTGCAATGCTTTAGTGTATTTAGAGCAAACTTGGTTTTTGTCTTATAATATTTATTACCTGACCCATATAGCAAAATTCCTGAGGCCCACACTGTAAAAAATTTCAAGCGGTTTCAGCTAATTATTATTTAGTAACTAGTTCCACATAAATTTTACATTCAGTCAATTTCTGACTTCAAAGTGTTATCTGAATTATTATTTTTTAGTTGGCTCAACCTTTACTGAACTAGTTTTATAGTCCATTCAACTAAAATGTTTTAATTGGTCAAACATTTAGAAAACTACAGCAAGTTATGTCAACTAAAAATTAAAGGGGTGGTTTACTGTTTTTTTCGAGGCTTGATTGTGTTTATGGGGTGCAGTCTAACATGTGTTCATGCTTCGTTTTTTAAAAAACGCATTATTTTTCATATAATGTACCTTTATTCCACACCGCTCTGTCCCTTCTCTGACAAATGCCTCGATTATTTCCTGTTTTTATGAAGCCCCTCCCTCAGAAATACGTGATGGGCTCTGATTGGTTAGCTGGCTCAGTGTTTTGTGATTCACTAAACCGCCAAGCATGCGTCTAAATGTCCCGCCCCTTGGCTCAGCGGCATGTGCTCCGGTTGTATTGTAAACAATGGCATAGTCTATATTGCTTATCAATTTGAGCCCGATTGAGACGCAGAGGATATTAGTGAAGAGGATCGCGCAGAACCTGTGCAAGCACGGCTCTTAATGGTATGTTTGTTTGTTTGTTGTCTCATAATTTTAGATACGCTGTTATTATGCTACTGCTTATGTTAGCTTTTAATATACGGTTTTATTCTGATTAAAGCTTTAATACAGTACGGCAACCGCACACGCGTCCATGTATAACGCTTCTCATTGCTATGTGAAAATGTATAATTGGAACAGTTTGTTGGAGCTGATCTGACGATCTGAATGAGAGAGAGAGAGAGAGAGATGCAGAGCAGGGCGACGCGAGGAACAGTATTAAGAACTGCTGCTTTAGAACATTCATTTTGAAACTTGTGAATCCATTAGAATCGTTAGAAGACAGAATCGCGATTCATATATGAATATATTTTTACGTGCACCCCTAGTTTTCTCTTCCTCTTCTCTAAAGCAGCACAGCATGGCCTCGCCCCCTTCCTTACATGTTCCCGAGGGCGGGGTTTATCTGGGTCCATAACGTATCAGACCCGGGAAGTAGCTCGTTGTAGTCCCTTACCAGCCATTTTTGTAGGCATTAAACTTCCAGAATTTTAAAAGACGATATCTCTGTTTGCATTGAACTTTCAGCATTGCAACTTTGCAGATATTGTTTATGCTCAAACAGCAACATTACACACTAACTAACGTTAAAAAAGTGAAATTGCAGTCAACCACCCCTTTAATAATTTACTCCATGTGTTTTATATGTTACCTTAACTATGATGTATTACTTGGTAGTGGTGGCACAGTACACAGATGTCACGGTTCGGTACGTACCTCGGTTCGGGGGTAACGGTTCGATACGATTTCGGTACAACAGGGGAAAAAAAGAAATCTACTATGCTCAGTTTCTTTTCATTTATTTTTAACAGACAGTAGTGCAAATTGCAATTTTTTCCATCTAGATGTGAAAATACTAAATATTATTACGTTATACTGTATATATAAAATCTGTTTTGTTTTCATTGTGAGTGTACACAAATAAAAGCAGACCTTTATACAGTGATTATTAATAAGACAATAAGTGTTTAAAGTTGATTCTGCTGGTATAAGGAAACAGTTGAAGTGATTGTGCCGGAACACACACACACACACATCAGTTCCAGCATTGCTAACTTGACAGCACAGTTGGTACTTTATCAAAATAAAATACAGTGAGCCAAACATTAGCACGCCCGCCTCTGTGTCACCGTTGGAACGAGACTGAAGTACAAAGCCTATCATTTACATAATAAATAATAGTTTAGCATTCAGATACGTTACATCGCAAATATGGAAATATTATGGAATATTTGGATTTGTACTGAATGAGAGAGGTAGGATTCACAAGCACAAAGCCCCATTTCGCAAACAGTTGAGTGCGCAAGCCTTTAAAGTATACTCCTTTGTCAGTCTATGTGAGAGATGCGTTCAGAATCAGCACATGGTCACTGTCTAGTGGACTTTGTTTTCAAGTGCGCAACTCATGGCATTCGCTGTTCTTCTGCTGGCGGTTATCAAACAGTGTTGCATTACTGCGGGTGCCCCCTTCTGGATTGAGGGTGAATTTCCTGTATTCGTAGTAAGGCCTCATGCACCGAACCGAGATGCCTGTACCGTGACGGTTCGGTACGCAGTGGCGCAAAAAAGGGGTATGCAGTATATGCAGTGCATAGGGGCGCCACACATAGGGGGGTGCCATTTTGCCAAAATCCCTCTGTGAAAATCTTCTATAGTAATAAAATGTAATAAATAATCAAAAGCTTAGTTATTCAAACTAATTAATGCAACATTTTTATTTAACAGTTTTTAGCATTTTAATGAGTTCAAAAATGTATTTATTAAAAACGTATTAAGACGTGGAACGGCCGTATCGCCACGACCACAACAAACGGGAGACTTTTCAGACGCGCACTTCAGCTTGCCCTTGGCACGCGAGTCAAACAAGCGTGGAAAAGGTAGGCTACAGGTGCCAAATTAGCTTCAGTAGAACAACAGGGAACTGCAGTCTGATGGGATATTGTTATATGTCAGTAAATCAAACTTTCCTGTCCTTTCAGCCGTTTTACTGTGCTCACGACGCACACTCTTCAGTTGCATGCGAATATGAATGTATGCGAACATCATAAAAAAACGCACTAGAAACTGCGAGCATACATCGTCAGTTAAGTCACGAAATTACCAAAATGGCGATTAAAGCTGCAAAGCTGTGCATGCATGTATGTGCATTACATTTAAGAAAGTCTCTCAAATGCATGCAGCCTACTGAAATATTCTGCGATTCGAAATCACGATAGGGCGCAAGATGATAGGCTATGTAAAAAATTGTTTTGTTAAATTGAATGCACAAGTAGGCCAAATGTGAGCACAATGCAGTTAAATGTGCTAGAAAATATGTACTTGTTTTTCGTTAACTTGTAAATACAAAAATGAAAAGAAAATTAAACAATAAAATGCATAAAATAACTCATTTTACATTCTTACATTATTTTCCTTTGTACAGAGGTATATCTCTCAAACTCTTGCTACTTCACACTTCAATACAAAACAATTCTGAACTTTGACAAAAAAGAGATTTTTAAATGTTATAATAGTGATTTTATAATGTCTAAATATAAATCCATTAGCAAAACATGTAAAAAGAACTATATTACTGAGTGGAAATGGTAAAGAAGACAATAAATGATCCTCTGCTGCCATTTAGTGGCCATAGTGGGAATCATAACAATCATTTTAATAGTATTTGTTTTTCTACCAGGTGAAATCTTGGCAGAAATCTTCCACTTAGCATGGCAAATTTTCCATGAATTAAAGAAAAAAAAATGCAGATGTTCTTTAAAATAAATTTTACTATATAAAAATGTGCAAGAATATGAATAACTTTTAGGCAAATAAATTATATTATATTATATAACAAGTGAGCAATATTACATATGTTTGAAAAAAAAGTGTTCTACTGTCTGGGGTCTACCATCAGGAGTTAAAGAGGATGTTATGTGACATACTTTTCTTTTTTTCTTGTTTTTACTTTTTTCCCTTTTTCCCTATGGTATTAAAAAAGAGGGAAGGGGGTTCAAACCTTTGTCACTTTTTTGTTGATAAAAAATGTTGACTGGATTTGTAAATAACCATTAATTTAATGTTTCTAATATATATTTGTCCAGACTTGATATAATATGTCTTCTCTACCAAGCCCAAGCAATAAAATTAGTTCAACTTAAATATTTTTGCCCTTCCAACATTTTGTTAATTGGATTTTTTACATTGCAGATCAGGCCGCAAGTAAGTCAACGGACCTTCCCGATGTCAGCCAAGAATAAACCAAATAAAGCAGAACTGGATCAAATCTGGGTCACATTGATTTTAATTCTGGCCCAGATCCGGCCCAGATCCAACACCTTGCTCCGGCCCACATACTGTGAAGAATGATGGCACTTGGGCGGTCCGCTCCTATTAGCAAAATTTGGGCCAAAAGCAAGCGATAGGACGGTCACACGGCAGCCATGAAAATAAATAAATAAATAAAATAAACCAGAACTGGCCCGAATCTGGGCCACATTTATTTTAATTCTGGCCCAGATCTGACCCAGATCTAACACCTTGCTCTGGCCCACATACTATGTAGAATGATGGCATTTTTGGGTGGTCCACACCTGTTTGCCAAATTTGGGCCGCAAGCAAGCCATAGGAAGGCCGCATGGCAGCCGTGACAATAAATAAATAAAATAAAGCAGAACTGGCCCAAATCTGGGCCACATTTTATATTAACCCTTTAACGCGTACGATCACACCAGTGTGATCAGTCTTGGCTGGTCCCAGGAGCGTACGATCACACCGGTGTGATTAGAACGTTCAGTGCATCATGTCATCAACTGCTGAATTCAAATCTGCTTTCTGGCGCGGAGCCAGATCAGACGCGGGAGCGCTTGTCATATTATCACTTATTCAGTGTTTTCAACCATATAATGCTTATGTGTATTTAAATGTCTGAAATCTAAAATAAGTACTAGCAAAACCATACATTTATAGTTTGTAAAATATGCACTGGTCTATGGAAGCAGCAATAATGATCCTTAGAAATATAATTTGACGACATGTTTTATTGATATCATATACAGATTGTGTAGATAACTTTAAAATTTACTCTGCTCTTCTCCCAGTTTACTGGAGACTTATTTTAATGTGTTTCGGGAGGAGAGGATGCATTTACTTGTTGTAAATCCCACAGCTGGGATTCAGCGCGAACAAACATGGCGGCGCCCATCACCCGGTATAGATCAACTAACACGGTCATTATAAAAGTGTTTAAACAACCAAATATAGTAAAATATTTGAAATAAGTCCTTCATAAGTTTGAACCTAAATGCTTCTCACTCAGACTCTACCTACACAGTAAGTCTGTAAGTCTCACGGCTACGCTGTGTTAAAGAGCGCAGAACGAAGATGAAAGGTTACATATCATAAGTCTTTAATCCAACAAGGGTAAATCCAACAAGGGTACAACCTGAATTCTGGAAATGTTAAGACATTTTTTAAGTTTGAATAAAATGAAAACTAAAAGAATTTCAAATCACATGAACCAATATTTTATTCGCAATATAATATAGATAACATAACAAATGTTTAAACTGAGAAATTTTACAATTTTATGCACAAAATGAGCTCATTTCAAATTTGATGCCTACTACAGGTCTCAAAATAGTTGGGACGGTGGCATGTTTACCATGGTGTAGCATCTCCTCTTCTTTTCAAAACAGTTTGAAGACGTCTGGGCATCGAGGTTATGAGTTTCTGGAGTTTTGGTGTTGGAATTTGGTCCCATTCTTGCCTGATATACAGTGAGGAAAATAAGTATTTGAACACCCTGCTATTTTGCAAGTTCTCCCACTTAGAAATCATGGAGGGTCTGAAATTGTCATCGTAGGTGCATGTCCACTGTGAGAGACATAATCTAAAAAAAATCCAGAAATCACAATGTATGATTTTTAACTATTTATTTGTATGATACAGCTGCAAATAAGTATTTGAACACCTGAGAAAATCAATGTTAATATTTGGTACAGTAGCCTTTGTTTGCAATTACAGAGGTCAAACGTTTCCTGTAGTTTTTCACCAGGTTTGCACACACTGCAGGAGGGATTTTGGCCCACCTCCACACAGATCTTCTCTAGATCAGTCAGGTTTCTGGCCTGTCGCTGAGAAACACGGAGTTTGAGCTCCTCCAAAGATTCTCTATTGGGTTTAGGTCTGGAGACTGGCTAGACCACGCCAGAACCTTGATAGGCTTCTTACAGAGACACTCCTTGGTTATCCTGGCTGTCTGCTTGGTCATTGTCATGTTGGAAGACCCAGCCTCGACCCATCTTCAATGCTCTAACTGAGGGAAGGAGGTTGTTCCCAAAATCTCGCAATACATGGCCCCGGTCATCCTCTCCTTAATACAGTGCAGTTGCCCTGTCCCATGTGCAGAAAAACACCCCAAAGCATGATGCTACCACCCCATGCTTCACAGTAGGGATGGTGTTCTTGGGATGGTACTCATCATTCTTCTTCCTCCAAACACGTTTAGTGGAATTATGACCAAAAGTTCTATTTTGGTCTCATCTGACCACATGACTTTCTCCCATGACTCCTCTGGATCATCCAATTGGTCATTGGCAAATTTAAGTCGGGCCTGGACATGTGCTGGTTTAAGCAGGGGAACCTTCCGTGCCATGCATGATTTCAAACCATGACGTCTTAGTGTATTACCAACAGTAACCTTGGAAACGGTGGTCCCAGCTCTTTTCAGGTCATTGACCATCTCCTCCCGTGTAGTTCTGGGCTGATTTCTCACCTTTCTTAGGATCATTGAGACCCCACGAGGTGAGATCTTGCATGGAGCCCCAGTCCGAGGGAGATTGACAGTCATGTTTAGCTTCTTCCATTTTCTAATGATTGCTCCAACAGTGGACCTTTTTTCACCAAGCTGCTTGGCAATTTCCCCATAGCCCTTTCCAGCCAAATATTAACATTGATTTTCTCAGGTGTTCAAATACTTATTTGCAGCTGTATCATACAAATAAATAGTTAAAAAATCATACATTGTGATTTCTGGATTTTTTTTTTTAGATTATGTCTCTCACAGTGGACATGCACCTACGATGACAATTTCAGACCCCTCCATGATTTCTAAGTGGGAGAACTTGCAAAATAGCAGGGTGTTCAAATACTTATTTTCCTCACTGTAGGTTTCCAGCTGCTGAAGAGTTTGTGGTCGTCTTTGACATATTTTTCATTTAATGATGCGCCAAATGTTCTCTATAGGTGAAAGATCTGGACTGCAGGCAGGCTAATTCAGCACCTGGACTCTTCTACTATGCAGATAGGAGTTTTACTTACTCTAACATGTTCTGAGGGCAGAAAAGAAAATTATTGGTTTACAGATTCAACCAATGAAATTGAAGCAGAGGCGGGGTCAGGAAATTTAGACGTGTAGAGGGAATACTTCAAACAGATATGTTACTGACACTTTGTGGAAGGCATTTATTGCAAGGTAAGTGAATTTACATTATTTTTTATTTTTTAATGAAAATACAAACATCTCTAACGTTTAGTGAGATAATTAGCAAACAAAGATGCACAGAACAAATAATTATCGACTAAATATATCATATCGTATGCATTTTCATTAGACTGCTTCATCAGTTGATCGCACCAAAGGTGCTATTGAGGTAACTGGAGTAAAACATGTTTTTCCAATGCTACCGCTCTGTCTGTGAAACCGATATGAGCAACAACAGAACTCGTTCAAATCTCCATGACATTTCATCAGTGAGTTATCATTAGCATTAGCATTAGCACTGCTCTCGGAGGAGGAGTACTCAATATTCATATTACTGTTATTTTTACTGAACTATATACTGCTCTCAGGGTAGGAGGACTCAATATTCATATTACTGTTATTTTTAGTGTACTATGCGCTGCTCTTAGGGCAGGAGTCTTTAAAGGAAAACACCACATATTCCATTTTCCATATTCTAATATGTTCTTCCCTCAACTTAGATGAGTTGATACGTACCTCTCCCATCTCAGTGCGTGCACTTAATCTCTCTAGCGCACGGCGCAACTATGTTAGCGTTTATCTTAGCACCATTCATTCCTTAGGATCCAAACAGGGATGAATTTAGAAGCCACCAAACACTTCCATGTTTTCCCTATTTAAAGATGGTTACATGAGCAGTTACACAAAATAAAACGTGGCGATTTTCTAAGCGGATAAAAAAAATAACTATAATGTATGGCGGAAGAGCACGTCGCAGCACTTCGACCTCGGCGCAGTAATATCATCACTCAAGTGAGCACGTCGCAGCACTTTAAACAAAAATAAACCGTTCAAAAATCAATGCCATTATGTCACGGGAAAAGAGACAGGATTCAGTAGCGGATACAAAACAAACAGTTTATTGAAGAATATCCAAAGACACACAAACAGAGAGTCCACAGGAGTCCTCGCGGGGGGCTGACAAGTCTCTGTAGTGCAGGGATGCAATGGGCAGCTCACGGAAGTAGAAATCCCAGGAAAAGGCTGTGAAGATGACCAGGGAGCCAGACACCGGCGCAACAGAGTGACCAGGAAAGCGAGGACAAACACCAAGGATCTGACAATACAAGATGAGGTTAGCACATCTAATATAGAGCCGCAAACGAGCCACACCTGGGAATGATTAGCTCGTAGTGGTAATCAGACACACCCACTCACACACACATACACAGACCAAGCACAGATGAGACCGTGATCCCATGAACCGTGACACATTAGTTATGCTTATTTAAAATTGTTTCAAGTTTTTCCACAAGTAATAAAAGTATGGAAAAAAGTAAACAAGATTCACCCAAAGGTTTTTGTCATATCTCTGCTGCCACTGAAAACAGCTGTAAACTGTTGTCTGTTTTAGGCTTTGCTGGGGTGTTTCATGATCTTCTTCAGCCTGCAGCTGTAAAAGGAAAATATAATATACTTAAGTAAAGCAATGTGCTGAGCCTAACCAAATGCAACATTAGATCATTGACAACAGCTAAAATATAGCATTTCAGTAAATAACAAACCTCAGCTTTTATAATAAATTTAGATAAGATTGCATATATTTTAAGACAAGTGTATATCAAATAGATGGAAGCTGTAGTATTAAAAACACTTTACAATAAGATTCCATTTGTTAGGTAACATGACCTATCAATAAACAATAGTTATATAGCAATTATTCTTAGGATTAATTTCAAAATGTACTAATACAGAAAATCAAAAGTTCATTCTGTTAAAATTAAATAATGCATAATGAACAAACATGAATTTTCAAGTGTGTGTATTAAATAACATTCACAAACATTAATTAATGTTGTAAAAATATATTGTTCACTCCCTGTAAGATGTTATGGCGCTTTTCCAATGCGTGGTATGACACGGCTCGGTTCAGCTCAGTTTGCGTTTCGACTGCATTCAATGAGTATAGAAGACCAAGAGGTGAAACTTTGTAGAAAGTTCCATTGCAACAGCAGCGCCCAGCAGCAGCCCAGCGCTTCCGCCATTTTGGGGTGAAAGCGACTCAGCAGTCCACTAGATTCTAGCTGTCGCTATGGCAAATATCAGCTCATTTGTTTAAAAAAACGTGCATTAAAGCTGAAATACAGCCTGAACGATGACAATAATAACGTACAATCACTACACTAGTGATCAACAGTTTATTTTACAGACTTTATTTTGAAGTCTTCCCTTTTTTTCACAAAACCTTTTGCTCTCTAGAAACCATGTCAGTTTCTGCTGAAAATATTTCAAGTGTTATTTAGCATTATAAACACTGAATTAATACCAACATATGAAATTAATTAAATTAATGACAGAAAAATTAGGAATGTTGGACAATAAATATATAACAGGAATATAACAGCTTGACAGTAAACTGTTTTTGCAGTACTGTCTTATATTAATGCCCGTTCCAGGGGATTAAAACGAACAATATAAGTACAATATAAGTTGCATAAGCTCATTGTAACTTAGTGTCATCCATATAAATCATTATTATGTTTTCTATGGCTAGGATGTGCAGTTCCTAAAAGGATTTAAGTTTACTACTAGACTAAAAACAAGTCAAGTCAAGTCACCTTTATTAGTTAGTTATTTTGTAATTTTTGGTTGATATATCTGGGGATATATCTCTGGGGGTCATCTGGGTGTCCTGGTCTCCGCTGACGATCAGGGCTGTAGACATCATCTCTTGGTGCTGATCCACCATCTGATCGGATACGGACTGAGAAACAGACTAGGAAAGAAACAGACAAATATTAGCGTAGATGCCATTCAACTTACGATGTAACGAGTACATCGTGTGTTATGGGGAGTGTTCCCGGTTCCGGTTGATCTAATTAATGCAGCCTAACAATCCTTTAACAGATTTGAATAATAGAAGCGTATTAATGTGTTATGTGTAAGCCAGGCTAAAGAGATGGGTCTTTAATCTAGATTTAAACTGACAGAGTGTGTCTGCCTCCCGAACAGTGTTAGGTAGACTGTTCCAGAGTTTGGGTGCTAAATAGGAATAGGATCTGCCGCCCGCAGTCGATTTTGATATTCTAGGTATTATCAAACGGCCAGAGTTTTGAGAACGCAGCGGACATGGAGGACTATAATGCGATAAGAGCTCGCTCAAGTACTGAGGAGCTAAACCATTCAGGGCTTTATAAGTAATTAACAAGATTTTAAAATCTATCCGATGCTTGATAGGGAGCCAGTGCAGTGTTGACAGAACCGGCTAATATGATCATATTTCCTGGTTCTAGTAAGGACTCTAGCTGCTGCATTTTGGACTAACTGTAGTTTGTTGATCAAGCGTGCAGAACAACCACCCAATAAAGCATTACAATAGTCTAACCTTGAGGTCATAAACGCATGAATTAACATTTCTGCATTTGACGTTGAGAGCATTGGTCGCAATTTAGATATGCTTTTGAGATGAAAAATGCAGTTTTACAGATGCTAGAAACATGGCTTTCAAATGACAGATTGCTATCGAACAGCACACCTAGGTTCCTGACTGATGAAGAAGAATTGACAGAGCAGCCGTCAAATGTTAGATAATGTTCTAGGTTATTACATGTGGGGTTTTAGGTCCGATAATTAACACCTCTGTTTTTCAGAATTTAGCAGTAAAAATTACTCTTCATACAGTTTTTATATCGACTATGCATTCCGTTAGTTTCTCAATTTGGTGTGTTTCACCGGGCCGAAGAAATATAGAGCTGAGTATCATCAGCATAACAGTGAAAGCTAACACCATGTCTCCTGATAATATCTCCCAAGGGTAACATATAGAGCGTGAAAAGTAACGGCCCTAGTACTGAGCCTTGAGGTACTCCATACTGCACTTGTGATCGAAATGATACCTCTTCATTCACTGCTACGAACTGATGGCGGTCAGATAAGTACGATTTGAACCATGCTAAGGCACTTCCACTAATGCCAACAAAGTTTTGTAGTCTATTCAAAAGAATGTTGTGGTCGATAGTGTCGAACGCAGCGCTAAGATCCAGTAGAACTAATAAAGAGATACAACCACGATCAGATGATAGAAGCAGGTCATTTGTAACTCTAATGAGAGCAGTCTCAGTACTATGATACGATCTAAATCCTGACTGGAATTCCTCACAGATATCATTTTTCTCTAGGAAGGAATATAATTGTGAGGATACTACCTTTCTAGTATCTTTGACAGAAAAGGGAGATTTGAGATCGGTCTGTAATTAACTAGATCTTTGGGGTCAAGTTGTGTTTTTTTAATGAGAGGCTTAATAACAGCCAATTTGAAGGTTTTGGGGACATATCCTAATGACAATGATGAATTAATAATAGCCAAAAGAGGATCTATGACTTCTGGAAGCAGCTCTTTTAGTAGTTTAGATGGAATCGGGTCTAACATACATGTTGTTGGTTTAGATGATTTAACAAGTTTATACAATTCTTCCTCTCCCACAGTAGAGAATGAGTGGAATTGTTCCTCAGGGGTCTATAGTGCGCTATCTGATGCGATACTGTAGCTGACGGCTGCAGGGATACAATTTGATCTCTGATAGTATCGATCTTGGAAGTGAAGTAGTTCATAAAGTCATTACTGCTATGCTCTTGGGAAATGCCAACACCTGTTGATGCTTGATTTTTCGTTAATTTAGTTACTGTATTGAATAAATACCGGGGTTATGTTTGTTTTCTTCTAGAAGAGACGAAAAGTAATCAGATCTAGCAGTTTTAATGCTTTTCTGTAGGATAGGGTACTTTCCCGCCAAACTAAACGAAATACCTCTAATTTAGTTTTCCTCCAGCTGCGCTCCATTTTCCGGGCTGCTCTCTTTAGGGCGTGAGTGTGCTCATTATACCACGGTGTTGGACTCTTATCCTTAATCTTCCTTAAGCGTAAAGGAGCAACCGCATCTAAAGTGCTAGAAAAGAGAGAGTCCATAGTTCCTGTTACATCATCAAGTTGTTCTGAGCTATTGGATATGCTGAGGAACTGAGATAAGTCAGGAAGATTATTTATAAAGCAGTCTTTTGTGGTAGAGGTAATGGTTCTACCATATTTGTAACAAGAAGTTGGCTTTACAGCTTTAGCTATATGGAATATACAGGAGACTAGATAATGATCTGAGATATCATCGCTCTGCTGCAAAATTTCAACGCCACTGACATCAATTCCATGTGACAGTATTAAATCTAGAGTATGATTTCGACAATGAGTAGGTCCTGACACGTGTTGTTTAACACCAATTGAGTTTAGAATGTCTATAAATGCTGATCCCAACGAATCTCTTTCATTATCAACATGGATATTAAAATCACCAACGATTAGGACTTTATCTGCAGTCAGCACTAACTCCGATAGAAGATCAGAAAATTCTTTAATAAAGTCTGTATGGTGCCCTGGTGGCCTGTATACAGTAGCCAGTACAAACATCACAGGGGATTTATCATTAACACTTGTTTCTTTGGATAACGTTATATGAAGCACCATTACTTCGAACTAATTATACTTGAAACCCAAACTCTGAGAGATACTGAAAATATTTCTATAAATTGTAGCAACACCTCCCCCTTTACCTTTTAGACGCAGTTCATGTTTGTAACAGTAATCTTGGGGTGTAGACTCATTTAAAGTAATGTAATCATCTTGTTTTAGCCAGGTTTCTGTCAGACAAAGCACATCTAGTTTATGGTCAGTGAACATATCACTTACAAAAAGTGCTTTTGAAGAAAGGGATCTAATATTTAATAAGCCAAGCTTTATCATGTGTTTATCTGTATTATATCGTTTTTTTATTTGTTGAACATCAATTAAATTGTTACTATTACTTTGGTTTGGATGTTTTCTGTATTTTCTAGTTCGGGGAACAGACAAAAAACAGTTAAAGTTAGCAGGTGCATAAGACAGCGCTATGTCTCACTTCAAAACACACAATATTTGTACACTTTTGTGAATATTCACCTGTCAGAGTCTTTGAAAAAATTATGAAAGGCAAGATTTTTTACTGTCACACTGATTAGTTTGCACCAATCCTGGGTTTTAGGTACTATGAAAGTGGCTTGGCTTTTAGCGGCGTTCATTGCCATAGTAACTTACACTCCACAGTTAACCTGCTCCGGGGCAGGTTATGTTCTGGGTTAGAGATTTCAAATTGAAATTGGACCAATCAGATGTGAGTAAAGTGACACATCTGAGGCAAAAAGTCACTCCCCCAGTTTCTCTTCCTCCAAATTAAAGGTCCAAAAAAAATTATATATATATATATATATAAACAAACCCGATTTAAAAAAAGTAGGGACACTGTACAAATTGTGAATAAAAAAGGAATGCAATAATTTACAAATCTCATAAACTTATATTTTATTCACAATAGAATATAGATAACATATCAAATGTTGAAAGTGAGACATTTTGAAATGTCATGCCAAATATTGGCTCATTTTGGATTTCATGAGAGCTACACATTCCAAAAAAGTTGGGACAGGTAGCAATAAGAGGCCGGAAAAGTTAAATGTACATATAAGGAACAGCTGGAGGACCAATTTGCAACTTATTAGGTCAATTGGCAACATGATTGGGTATAAAAAGAGCCTCTCAGAGTGGCAGTGTCTCTCAGAAGTCAAGATGGGAAGAGGATCACCAATTCCCCCAATGCTGTGGCGAAAAATAGTGGAGCAATATCAGAAAGGAGTTTCTCAGAGAAAAATTGCAAAGAGTTTGAAGTCATCTACAGTGCATAATATCATCCAAAGATTCAGAAAATCTGGAACAATCTCTGTGCGTAAGGGTCAAAGCCGGAAAACCATACTGGATGCCCGTGATCTTCGGGCCCTTAGACGGCACTGCATCACATACAGGAATGCTACTGTAATGGAAATCACAACATGGGCTCAGGAATACTTCCAGAAAACATTGTCGGTGAACACAATCCACTGTGCCATTCGCCGTTGCCGGCTAGAACTCTATAGGTCAAAAAAGAAGCCATATCTAAACACGATCCAGAAGGCGCAGGCGTTTTCTCTGGGCCAAGGCTCATTTAAAATGGACTGTGGTCAGACGAATCAAAATTTGAAGTTCTTTTTGGAAAACTGGGACGCCATGTCATCCGGACTAAAGGGGACAAGGACAACCTAAGTTGTTATCAGCGCTCAGTTCAGAAGCCTGCATCTCTGATGGTATGGGGTTGCATGAGTGCGTGTGGCATGGGCAGCTTGCACATCTGGAAAGGCACCATCAATGCTGAAAGGTATATCCAAGTTCTAGAACAACATATGCTCCCATGCAGACGTCGTCTCTTTCAGGGAAGACCTTGCATTTTCCAACATGACAATGCCAGACCACATACTGCATCAATTACAACATCATGGCTGCCTAGAAGAAGGATCCGGGTACTGAAATGGCCAGCCTGCAGTCCAGATCTTTCACCCATAGAAAACATTTGGCGCATCATAAAGAGGGAGATGCAACAAAGAAGACCTAAGACAGTTGAGCAACTAGAAACCTGTATTAGACAAGAATGGGACAACATTCCTATTCCTAAACTTGAGCAACTTGTCTCCTCAGTCCCCAGACGTTTGCAGACTGTTATAAAAAGAGGGGATGCCACACAGTGGTAAACATGGCCTTGTCCCAACATTTTGAGATGTGTTGATGCCATGAAATTTAAAATCAACTTATTTTTCCCTTAAAATGATACATTTTCTCAGTTTAAACATTTGATATGTCATCTATGTTGTATTCTGAATAAAATATTGAAATTTGAAACTTCCACATCATTGCATTCTGTTTTTATTCACAATTTGTACAGTGTCGCAACTTTTTTGGAATCGGGTTTGTATATATATATATATATATATATATATATATATAATTTATATATTATTGTTAATCCATCACACACAGTTTTAGTTTAACAATTATTATAAAGCATTTATTTTAAATGAATATTAATATATACAGATATGTAATATAAATAAGCTGTAGAATCAATAGATAATGCTTTAAAAATGACTGTATAAAATAAATTCACAAGTTTCACTTGTGACTGATAGAGCAAGACAATTTATTTTATTTATCCTCTTTCATGGACAAGTACTTTCTTCAGTGTAAATTTGTTTAAATTCCTCATATTCTTCAATTTTAACCTTTATCAAAAGAGTTTTGGATCTTTTGGCTCTCACGAGAAGTGAATCCCAATTGCTCTGCAAGACATATGATTGGCTGTTCACCATGATGTCACACATTCAAGTGCACGCGCTCCACAAACTCAGGGTATCAAAGCCTGAGTTGACAAAGAATGTTGATGATCAACATCATGGTACCAACAAAGCTGGATTGGTGTGGTTTGGTTTTGTCAACTCAAAACTAATCCTGCAAATCGGAATTTGTTTAGCTCCCATCATGGTACAGGCCCCAGGTCCTATAGACCCTTTTTCTGTTAGTAAACATTGTGATGTTTTTCTGTGGGCGGAGCTTAGGTGGAGGCAGAAAGATTCCACTGACTGCTTCACTAACGCTAGCTATGAAGTCTGTTAGCTTGTTTTTTTTAATAATAACTGGAGAAATTCCGATTTTACCTGCATACATAAGGTCACTCACTGTCCAGGACCGCGATTATTTGAAAAGGTTAACTTTAACGGACGAAACCAGATTGGCTGACCCGCACATGCTTTTACTCAAAGGATGGACAATCTGACAGGATTCCTTTCGGTTGAGTTCCCTTCGCCTCTGGCTTGCTCAGTTGGGGACACTTAATTTCTAGCAATTATCGTCGATTTGGTTGCACAGATACTATTTAAACTAAACTGAGCTAGACAATGACATCTCTGAATTCAATAATGAAATGCCTTTAACTGAAAATTCAATGTTTAATCTTATCATTATACATTATTGACACTCTATCCTCCAATTTGATACTGTTAAGTGCTTTGACACAATCTGTATTGTTAAAAGCGCTATATAAATAAAGATGACTTGAGTGACTCACATCTAACGTGTATAAAGACAAACTTATGTCTGTCTAGTCATGAAGATGTTTATATATATATATATATATATATATATATATATATATATATATCAATTTCAGCAGGCAACTATTTTTACAGCTACATTATTATTCCAGCCACAATTGATCACAACAATGTATATACAATTACAAATGATTAAGCATATAAATCATCAGTTTGTTGTGTTACACACATGCACCCAGACATTATTTCATACACGACATAGTAGTGAGATGCATAAGAAATCTTTAGACATGCCCGTAACAACAAAAGACAATACTTTATAGAACCTTTTCTGATGAGAAGTGTGCGTTTTTGTTTGGCATGGCAGCAGGTATGTGATCAAAATTAAAATTGGAGCCTCTACTACATCGATTCTGGCACCCAACATCACAACAAGATGATATTTTAAGCTCCTTGTGTAGCCGAATCTGTGCTGGTTTGAATTGGCCGCCTCCAGTTTTCGCTTTGTTTTGCCTCCAGCTAGCTCTGTGACGTAATTGTGACGTCGGCCCTAAAAGGGTCTTATATGACACTAAGTTATAATGAGCATATGCGACTTCACACATTTACAATTACTTACTATATTATTATTTACTATTACTCCACTAGGTCTGAAATATATATTGTACTTTTTAATCCCCTGTAACAACTACAAACATGATGATCTAGAATATGATGCATTGCTGTGTCTGTCATAATTAAATAATTAAACAATTTTGGAGAAAGTGGCTGTACTTTTTTGTTTTTGTTTTTTACATAAAAGCATTTTTTTTTTTTTTTTACAGTCTTCCTTTAACAGACATTAATATAAGACAATAATGCAAAAAACAGTTTACTGTCAAGATGTTATTCCTGTTATTTATTGTCCAACATTCCTAATTTTTCTGTCATTAATTTATTTCATATGTTGGTATTAATTCAGTGTTTATAATGTTAATACTTATTTTCAACACATATTTTCAACCGAAACTTACATGGTTTCTAAAGAGCAAAAGGTTTTGTAAAGAAAAAAAAAAAAAGGAAGACTTTAAAATAAAGTCTGTAAAATAAACTGTTAAAGAATTTGATGATGAGTACTCTAGTGATTAGGGTACAACGGGGCTAAAGGCCCACCTTAAGAAAAAATGTGCTATTAACTGCGCCTAAAATGTATAATTGTTAAAATATATACGTTGTATTGAACATTAATGGAGCAACAGATTTTGTGTGAAAATAAATCATTCAAGTTGTTTATTTTGTTTAAAAATCTTATAAATGTATGAGGTGGCAAGAGGGGCCTTTTACCCCACACACGGGGTAACACAAATACTTCAGCTAAAATAATGCTTTTTTAAATAATGTCTAAGTTAATACTTGTTCAAAACAATCACTTTAGCAAAGTTTGTACTATCTTCTGCTTATTTTGAAAAATAAAAGTATTAATTTTTGTTCAATAAATATACTGTAAAATATGTTAATATCAAAAATATATTTTAAAATACAGAAACAAAATAATTTTAATAAGTAAAGATTCTGAAAGTATTGAAGGAGATCCAATAATAATTGAATATATACAGTATTTACAGTAGTAACAACAAATTATAATGTATTGTATGATATGATTAATATCATGTTTTTAAATATGATGGTTTCATTCTAAACATGGTGATTATCTCTAATATGGACACCCAACATAATATATGATATTTGCCATCTGAATCTAAGCATGTCATGTCAACAAATGGAAAAGTCAGCGATCTATTAATTATCATGTTAATTACTGTGTGCCTTTAGCCCCAACAGCAGGGGCGCTTTTTACCCCAAATACCATACTTTTACATATTCTTTCGTTATTTAAAAACTGTTGCTTTAATTATCTTAAACAAAACTGAAAATCATAAAGAAAACCTTTGTTAAGACAGCCTCATCCCAGATAGCACTCGTACGTCTGCAAGATGTCTGTTAAAGATCTCTTGATCTGGAAAGCATCTGCTGTCTATAAACGTCTGACAGACGTCTTTCAGATGTCAGTTTTACATACATTCTAAATCATAAACATCTTAAAGACATCTAATAGACGTCTATTTGACATCTAAAAGGAGACGTCCTATAGATGTATTGCAGATGAAAACACCTAAAAAATATGTCTTGCAGATGTAAATGCAGACATCAAATAGACGTCTCTGAGATGTACGTGTGCTATCAGGGATAACCTAAACCAGGGTGCCCAATCCTTCTCCTGGCGATCGACTGTCCTGCAAAGTTCAGCTCCAACTCTAATCAAACACACCTGAAGCAACTAATTAAGGTCTTCAGGATCGCTTGAAAATTAAAGGGATGTGTGTTTGATTAGAGTTGGAGCTGAATTTTGCAGGACAGTCGATCGCCAGGAGTAGGATTGGGCACCCCTGACCTAAACCTATGCAGTCTGAGGGGAAAAGACTTAATAGTAATAACCATCTCTTTAGTTTATTACCTTTGTTACCACATTCAGTGTTATGGAAAAGAACCATCATGATAGAAATTCACACATTTATAAACTGCAAGAAATAAAAAGCTACAATTTGAGACCAGAAACGCATCACGTAACTGTAAGAGTAAATAATAATAATAATAACTATACTAGTTTTTAAGGAAGCTTGTAAATGAACTAATTTCTCTGTCCAATGCTGTCACGTTTGTGACAAAAGAACGAACGACTCGAAAGACTCGCGAGATGAACTAATCAATTCTCTTTCTGGCTCTGACTGCATAGGTTTAGTTTATAAGGCTGTCACTTGATGAACGAACGACTCAAACCCGAAGACTCGGGAGATTAACTAATAAATTCTCTTTCCGGCTCAGACTGCATTAAGTTTATGGAGCTGTCACGTGATGAACAAACGACTTAAACACAAAGACTTGTCAGATTTGAGGTGAGCTAATCATAGACTAAAGACCCAGGTAAACAATGAATTAATCTTTTCTGTTTCTACTGTCACCCCCCATTTTTGAACATATACATGAAAGTGCACTATCCACACTTAAACTCTTATAATTCATGAATGCTTTGGAATACAGACATAAGGTTGGACGCTTTTTTAAGAAGACAATCAGCAGATTACTGCAAAAGTGGAATTATTTTAAAATATGAAAGTATCAAAAAGTTATAGAAGTTTAAATTTACTGTAAAGAAAATACAAAATATAATTTTTTATATATTTTATATAAAATAAATATTTTACATAACAGGTTTTACTCTAAAATTGGCATAAAATTAAAGCCTTATGTCTCTATAAGTTATGTTCCAAATTTGAAGTTGATATGAGAAAAATTGAGGTTCCTGTGAGATGTTATTTAGGGCGTCATACCACAAACAGCCACCGGGTGCCATTCAACTCCATTGAATTTTTTTTGATGCATTTTTGTGTCACAAATGTCTATATTTCTCTGTCAATATTACTCCGATCACAAAAAAGCACCAAATATGGAATCCTGAGAGTCAGACCTTTCCGACAATATGTATTTTGTCAAGATTATAAAAAGTTTTGATTCTAAAAGACCGTAATACATTGTGTAATATGACACTTGACACCACCCACTAAGGGGGAGGAAACCGCCAAACGATTTTAAAGTACAATTTCCATGGTAACGCAATATCCGATTTCAAAATGGTTTTCACAGGATGAATTTTGAGGTTTTAAGCTTTCAAATGATATATAATTTATGATGATTACTCAAATATTTGATAGGGAAAAAAGACAACGAAAAAAAGAGCGCCAAGCGTCCCACAGGTGGGACGGTGACAGTTAAGGGGTTAAAGCATTATAGTTTTGTATTGATTGTAATGTGATCAACATTTGCATAAGTAGCACGTAATTATATTTTGCTAAAATGAACGAAATGGAAACGACTCGAAAAAAGATTCGTTCATTTTGCAGAATGAGACTCAAAGGTCCGAGTCAGTAAAATGATCTGAACTTCCCATCACTAGAATTTTCACTCTAAAATGGCGGCTGCCGAAGCGCCACCTAGTGGCTGTTACCGAAAATGCATCAGAGTTTCGTCTCTTGGTCTTCTATACTCTTTGGTTGTGTCTCGTGCCGCAAGTTCAGTGACGCAGGCAGTGACGATTCTCTCCGGCCAATCAGTGATCAGCAGAGTTTACACGTCACGTTTTGGTAACATACGGCTTGCTTGGAACCTCGGCCGAGGTGGTACTAAAAAAGTAGCAGATACCATGTAGTGGAAAACTCCCCAAAAGTGAACCCTACCCATGCCGTACCATGCAGTGGAAAAGCGCCATTAGATAATAACATGAAGTCATGTTAATGAATGGTATCTTATTGTAAAGTCTATACAGGAGATAAAATTTGTCTGTACTTTCATTTAATCCAAACTGTGTACATATTTAATTTTAAAGGGCTATTAAAACCTGCTAGTTATCCAGCCAAGGATAACTGTCTAACTACCCAGATAGCAAAATTTGTCTGGCCCACCTCTGGGCCACAACCTTGCTTAGCTTCTGGCCCAGTTCCGGCTGGGTCCCCGGCCCAAAACTGGCACACACACTGAAAACCGACTCAAACAATTTCCTCTGGCCCAGATGCAGCCCACGCCCCGTAAAATGACTCTTATTTATTGACATGGCCCAGATCTGGCCCGCACACTGTAGAGTGACTTCTATTATTTTATGTGGCCCAGGTCTGGCCCAGACACTTTAAGCCAGATCTGGCTGAGATTCGGCTTGGTCCCCGGGCCGAATGTGGCCCAGAAACTGCTAAATGTAATTCAGCAGTGAAACACAAATACAACCATTTAAAAACATTAAAAAGGCTTTAATTATAAAATTACCAAATACTTTAATATAAATATATATGAACAAATGCACTACAGTATAAACATTCACACTTTTTAAACCACAGAGTAACAAGTAAATTATATTTACTGATATATATATATATATATATATATATATATATATATATATATATATATATATATATATATGAATGAATGAAGAGTTCATTTGCAGAAACAGATAACTTCATATTTAACAATTTTTTAAATCATGTTTTTCATTGTGCATTCCAATTAATCTCAATCAAACTGCATTCAAGGTTATTTTGATTAGGTAAATAATAACTAATAAATACTAGCTAACTAACACAATAAAAACATAACAAAAAACATGATTTTTAAAAATATTTTAAAAAAAAGGAGTTATCTGTTTTTGCAAATAAACTCTTCATATATAAAACATTGTGTGTCATAATTCAGTTCAGTTCTTATCAAATGGTGTCAGTGCAGTCAAGTCAATAATATTGCTGAATATTAGGTGTCTTCAACCAAGCAAGACAAAAGGCAACAGTGACAAGGAACCCAAACAAGACCCGGCTCAGTCAGAAAACAGTCTCCACTGGCCAAACGAATCAACGTGGTGTGATTATTCCAGGCTGCATCACAAGTCAGATTGTGGATTGATATCATTCAGAATATTTCATCCAACTTCTTCTGCATTAAGAAACATCACGCCAGCAGGTGAAGCTGGTAAAAAGGGTCTGCACAGAGGGCTTGTCTGGTTCTCGTAGTCTTTGCTGAGGATCTGTGCTGGGGCCATCAATGAGGTCTTCACAGGGATCTGTGATCTAGCTGACATGATCTCCGCTGACAGTCAGGGATGTGGTGTGGTCGTTCCTGGGTGCAGGTCCACCGTCTGGTCTGGATACCGACTGGATCAGCTGATTACTGTAACCTAGGGATAAGGGTGAGACATTATATAAGCAACTAATATAAGCATTGATGTCATTCTTCTTACAAATTAACAAGTACGTTAGATATTATAGGAAGTGTTGCTGCTTACCCTAGTTGGTGCAGCATAAAAATCCTTTAAGAGATTTGAATTATACAAATGTGATAGTGTGTCATGTGTATGGAAGGTTAAAGAGATGGGTCTTTTAAACTCACAGAGTGTGTTTGATCAGCTGGAGCCACCTCTTCATAGTCCCCTTGACCTCCATTTCAGCAGCATTAGCTTGAAAGGTTTTCTTCCAAATTGCAGCCTTGAAATATGTATAAATATATATTGTAAGGTAATTATTTAATCTTAAGCATTACAGTTTTTTACAATCATTAGAACCAGATCCCAGAATTCACACCTTGTATGTTTGATGAATGTTCATGCAGCAGCTCAGAATTTCTGTAAAAAAAAAAAAAAAAAAAGTCAGATTACATACATATAGTGTTCAGATTAAACTATTAAATTTGTTTGCTCATAATAATCCCCACCACAGTAAAATAAGTATGATTTTAATCACATCATACGGCATATATATGCTTCAAAAGTTTTCATTCACTCTAAAAACTGAACCTGCTCAAGTGCAGCAGACAGATTAGGCCTCCATTCAAGAAAAAAAGATGATGCACTTACATTTTACGGCTCTCTCTTACGTATCGTTTTTCTCTGTCAGAGCTTCCCACACGGCAGTGTTACCACAAAATAAACATTATTATTAAATTCAGATTGCACATATTGAATTGTCTTAGCAGGTGTAATGCTACAACAGCGTGCTCAGTTTGATTCACAAATGACTCATTTGAATGGTTCAGTGAATCGAATCAGAGAGTCACTCGTGTAGATGTTTATGGCGCCACCAGCGCAGTCCGATTCCTTTGATTCAATAGCAATCACTCGTTGAAAAAGACGAATCGAATGAATTCTAGCAAACAAAATAGAATTTAACTCATTAAAATTTAATCACCTAACATGGACTGCACTGGATACAGCTCATCGGTTTTCATATTAAAAATTACATATCGTTTTCCTAAAGAGACCGCGCCTAACAGCTAACGTTACGTTACTCAACATATCCCGGACCGAATGGTTTTTCTGAAGCTATTATCATCGCAAACCTAACAGAAACCATCTAAAAACTATACTCTTCGTGACATTTAAACATCAAACAACACTAGACTGATCATTAAATAACTTAATTTACCTTTTTGCAGCTGAAGTATTCCTCTTGAGAACTGTGCCCGCCGAAATCTCCTCAGGATTAACCGCCAGATCTTTCTCTCAGTGGCTTTCAGTCTAGCAGCGGCCGCCGGAGACAAAACCAGCTCGGGCGGAAGATAGATACACACAACTACACCAAGTGCGGACCTGCCGCACGTACAACAGCTCTCAGCCGAGATCGGCCCAGAGAGAAAAAGCGTCTGTCAGCCAGAAGTGTTTTGTACAGTCGGCGCGGCTCTGGCCCATTATCTCACCGACGTCGTGACTGAGCCGACAGTGCCGCATTTCAGCCAGAATCGGCCCGAGTGTGCTTGCTATCTGGGTAACTACCCAGCAAACACAGAACGTTGTGACGACGTCGCCAGTTCGTCGTCCTTTGGTCAGCGCGACATTACTTTATGGCGACGTTGTGAGGACGTCGTGGTAAAGTTCAATTTTTTTGAATCTTGGCTGAAGTCCCAGAAACGTCGTGGGCACGTCCTCAAAAGACGTCGCTAGATAGTCCCATGAAGAACATGCGACACGGTCAGCTGGTCTCATGGTAACTTTTCATATTATTGCACTACATCATGTTAAGATACCATTTGGATAGCCTATACTGAATTTATCAAGCAATTTAAAAAGATGGCATGAATTATTATATTTGATGTGTCATCAAATTAAGGACAAAACAAAAACCAAATAGTTCAGCAAATGGTGATCATTGTTAATGACATGTTTGTGAATGACTGAGAATGAGATTTATTGAAAGAGGGCAAGGGACAAATTAACATTTAAACCAGCACTGGGCGGCGCGTCACGTCACTGTTTGAGTACTGCGCGAGAGTGCGCGTGCCCATCATTAACGGTCAACTTCCAGCGGCCTGACACGGAGGAAAAGGTAAGCGCTACAAATCTACTTGTATTCATCGTTTTTACTGATATATAACGTCAGATGTCACCAAAGATGAGTAGTGTTTAGTATTTTTTGTAGGTTTTCCAGTTTAATTTAATAAATGCCCTGTAAGGTTAATTAGCTCACGAGCAGTCTCATGAGGCGGTCTGAGGTAACGTTAACCCTTAAAACATTGAGGTAAAAATTTATACCTTTCTTTTAGTTATTTGAAATTTAACAAGATCAACTATACAGTATTCACTTTCAAATTATTTAAATTTTAACCATAGTAAAGTTAGTTTGTTTGACTGCCTGCCTTTCGCGCTAGTCATGATGCTCATGTTAGCCATACTGTAAACTTGAATATAAACCGCTGTATAAAGTTTAATTAGACCGAGGCTGCCGAAATCATGTTCAGTGTCTGTGGGATTAATAATTTCCGCCTTTCCCCCTCAAGTAACAGGCCTGTAAATTGTGTCATCTGCTCGTTAATGGTGTTTTTTACATGCATGCTTTGTATGCTAGTTTAATTCTCAAATAGATCTGATACTTTAGTTTCAGCAAATCTTTAATAAACAAATGGTTCACTTTTTGTAGGTCCTGACTGCCACCAGTTGAGTCAGTGATTCAGTGAGTTGCTTATAAGAAAAAATGCTCATTTGTTACAACCTTGTATTATACATTTTTTAATTCATTTATTCAAGTGGTTTTTTGTTTGTTTGTTTGTTTTAATCATCAGGTGGAGAGACAGTCTGGGCAGCAGCAACAAGACAACTATTACAAGTAGAGATGGGTTTCAAGAACTGGTAATACTTTGCTTCCTGACTTGTTCAGTACTGAAAAATGGATATACCCAGATAGCACACGTACGTCGCGGGGACGTCTGTGCGATGTGTGCGTTTGCATCTGGGAGACGTATTTTTAAGGGCGTTTGCTCATCTGGAAAACGTCGCATAGACGTCCTTTCCCGACGTTCCAAGGACATCTGGTGGACGTATTACAGACGTTAATTATTAGAATGTTACGTCTATGAGACATCTGATTTACATAGCATAGACGTCGTTCATAATTAGACGTTTTAGACGTTCATTCATATTTACTGCTATTGATAACAGCTGCCGCTACACTGATTATACTTGCGTTTACACATAATTGATAAGTATGATAACTAAACCCGAGTATTTCCACTCAGAATGAAAGAACACAACAGCTGTTGAATGATTTGTATCATTTTATTAACAGTGAATGAAAATAAGCAGTCATTTATTTTATTATTATTATTATTATTTTAATCCTGAAACAAAGAAACAAACAACAAAACGTTGATTAAGACGGCGTTGTCCCTGGGGCCAAGCGGAGATAATCCTTAATATGTTTTTCAGCCTCATGTGCTTCAGTTGGCGAGGGAAGCACGGGATTCTTCATAGCTGCTCCTGTATGTTAAAAGGTAAAACTAGAATAAGTTTAACAAAGACAACTTTTTCACTTATTGGTTACTTAAATCCATAAAATAGGTTTTATTTAACTGGGTTATTATGAATTTGGACAATGATATACATAAGCAAAACATAAAAAATGTTTGCAACATCCTTCCTTTATTAAAGCCATAATGTCTGTGTCAGTATCAATTAAATGATCTCGAATTAGTCATATTTTTAGTGCTTGTATAAAGTGTACGCCGACCCATACAAATCCATGCATTAACTGCAAAATAATGTAAAATAATAAGACATTTATTTAGTCTCATACGTCTATTTAATTGTTCATATGATCCCGAGGGCCGAGTTACTACCTGAGAATGATCAGCCTATGTTAATAAAATCTAATTAATATAGAAAATTGATGTGCAGTTAATGCTTGTCAACTGTTTTTACTGTCAGTCAGCGTTTTAGGTTGTAATATAACATGTGCTTTCAAATTGATTGGTCGCTGTTCATTTCCAATAGTGCTGAAATTCTGCTTCAGTCATAAAAACTTTAAACTTCGCTATGCTATTGTCTTTCATGTAATCGGTTTCAGGTTCTTTTAGTGTGACTCCCAAATTAGTGCAGACACAACCTGAGTCGAATATTAATAATTTTAAAGTCTACTTTGAAAACTGGGCTGGTCAGATTCAAGGAATCGACTCTTTTGGAGTCGACTCCTCATCACTACTGCGCACGTGCTTCCAAAGATCATCACATCGCACGTGGAAGACATCGCCGCGGGAAAACTGAGGTACGTAGCCTGATTCATTGTCATTAATATACGTGGTGGTCAGCCAAATATATATTTGATTTTATATAAAGTAAATCGAACAGATAAAGTATTACCTTAATTTTGACAGATAGGTGTTTCTGTGGTTTAATCAAGTCGCGGTAAGAGCAGATTTTGTAGTTCATCAACAGTTCTCGGTCACTTAGCCTAATTGTGTTAAAACAAAAGTTTCCATTTCTAAAATGCTCTTGTGTGTATGAAACAACATTTTACACTGTTTAAACGGCATGTATCTGCTGGTAGGCACATGCATCTTAATATATAAAGATATTATGTAGGCCTAAGTCTGTATGAAAAGTTCACGAGGAGTAATCACGCTTTATGAAGCTGTATCAACAGTTCCATCTTTAAAATTATTGCATGCACTGGTAACACTTTACAACATGGTATCATTTGTTAACATTAGTTAATGCATTAACTAGCATTAGTGAACAATGAACAACACATTTGTTACACTATCACTATTTATTAATCTTAGTTATTGCTTGTTAATAAAAATACAGGCATTCATTGTTTGGTCATGTTAATTCACAGTGCATTATCTAATGTTAACGAACAACTTATGATTTTAATGCATTAATAAATGCTGAAATTAGCATTAACTAAGATTAATAAATGCTGTAAAAGTATTGTTAATTCTTAGATCATGTTAACTAATGAACCTTAATGTAAAGTGTTACCCTTACACTGTACACTGTTTTGTTTATTCTTGTATTTTGGTATATGTTTTAATTTTGTACAGCACTTTGGCCAACAGCTGTTGTTTTTAAATGTGCTTTATAAATAAATATGACTGACTGACTGACTGACTGTACATTGGAAAACGTTTTGGACGTACCTATTAGGAGTGCTCCTATGTTTGTTTTCCTGATCCCTCGCTTTTCTCCCCTTCCACACCAGTTCAGCTGTTTGGCTACAGGACCAAAAACCTTGGAGCATATTCTCCATATGGTTTTCTTCAGTGTGTGTCCTCCACTGACGGATAACCTGTTCACCTTAAAAATAAAAGGTTCAAAACATTACAGACAAGCACAAACATTATGGCCCTGTTTCACAGACAGGGACAGAGCTGGGTAGTTAGCAATGAAATCCATTACATTACACATTTTAAATAATGTAATCAGACTACTTTTAGAATTCTTTTGGATTACTTTTGACCTAACTCGTCTATCATATTGATTTAAATAGGATAATCAAAGTACCATATGAACATAAAAATACAAAAAGTAAGTAAATATATTTTAGCTGTTGTTATTAACAACATGAAGTGCATTAAACATTATATTATATCAAGGTTTCCCAAACTGGTGTTTGTGAAGGAACTGCAGGGGGCTAATGAGTTTAATGAAAAGCTAATAATGATTTAAATCACAATTAATATATATATATATATATATATATATATATATATATATATATATATATATATATATTAAATGTTAAAAATATTAAAATGAAAGCATTTTAGAATCAAATAAAACAAATTACTAAAAAAATTCTATATTTTATTTGTTTACCTGCATTTCATGTGACCATAACCAATGTCAGAGAACCAATGAACATGCAAAAGGGATACTTAATTATTAAAATATTTATTTTAAAATCTCAGGAGTACTTCAAGTAAATATATTAGGTGAAAGAGTATCAAATGACAAAAAAGTTTTTGAATTTGTGTATTTTACTGTTTGAAAGACAAAAGCCTTCCAAAGACATAGAAATACATGGTTAAACAACCTACAGGGTAATGATTCAAATAAAAATTAATGTGTTCATCATCAGTAGATGCAATGTTCTTAAACCTGAAATTATATCTAATTACAAGTACTTAATTTTTGGAATCTGATTACGTAATCCAGATTACATGTAATCAGTTACTACCCAGCTCTGGACAGGGATTAGTTTAAATCAAGACTATAGGTCTTAGTTTTGCTTTTATAAAAATGCTGTGTGCATCTTGAGACAAAACAATGGCACTGACATATTGAAAGGTATGTCATTGCAAGTTATTTTCAGTTAAGATAGCTCACACTTGCATTTTAGTCTGGGACTAGCCTTAAGCCTTGTCTGTGAAACCGGGTATATAATAGAAATAATTTACTTCACTACAACTGTTAAACCTACAAATGTCAGTGATTTTTACCATCTTTTGCATCATTGCTTTTTCTGATAGTTGTCTTTCCAGTTTTTCTAGTTCCTCCATGGTTTTGAGAGGAAAGACATCATCCTCACTGTCCACCAGCAGCACTGGAGCATTGGAACGGCTGTTAGCTGCAAGGGACTGGACCACTGAAGTTAGATGTTTGATCTTCATGTCCAGTTCGTTGAGTGCCTCCAGAATCGCCCTCTCAACAGCTGCAACACAGTAGGTTTATCTGGGAGAGAGTTTTTATTAAACTATAAAATGTATAATTTTACAAATTTAGTATTTCAATTTAACGTACGTGTACATTGATTAGTGATGCAGCTCCATCGTCTCACACCAGAAGCACCTGCAAGCACAAAAAACTCTTAAATGTGATAAAACTAACACGTCATAAAAATGATGTTGCTAAAGAAATGGCTACACGCTTAAAGCCTTGGGCTGATGATACACCGGGCAACTTTTTGGGCAACGTTGCTGTCAACAGGCAACCAAGTGAGACACAGGGCCCACGACCGATCTAAAGAAGCCAAATTGAAATGTGTTATCCATTCTCAACGGAAAGTGCCCAAGCAACATTTCTCAAAAAAGTTGCCCATGTGTATCATCAGCCTAAAACAATTTTATTTACATTTTTAAAAACTTGTAACTATATCCATTTGATTGCACGTAGTTTCCATGATTAAGCTGGATTAAACTGTAAATCACAGGATCCAGAAAAGTAAAAAACACAAAACTAAATTTAGGGAAAGTAAAACTGAATTTAAAAAAAAATGAAACAAAACAAAAACAAAGCAGGCTGGAGCCGGTAGCCTCGTGGTCAGTGCTTCCATATTGTGGTCAGAGGCATCAAACCACGGGTCCTCTGAGTTTTCTGAGCAAAATGAAAATGAAATTTTTAACATTTTTGTAGCTACAAAATTATTAGTGCCCCAAAGTCATTGAATTTTGCAAATTTAGTCTTTTTGAACCCAAAATATGAAATTATGTGATTTGTGCAGAACGAATTTTGGTAACACTTTTGTCACGGTTCATAGATCCAATGTCTCTCTCTAGTCTCGTGCTTTGTTGTTTACATGTGTGTGAGTGGGTGTGTCCGGATCGTTACCGTTGATCAGTATCCAGCTGCGATCACTCTTCATCACCAGCTGCCACTCATCTCACCTCCTATAAATACTTACCACCTTCTCATCTCCTTTGTCAGATCGTTTTATGAGGTCAATGTTGTCTGAGCCTGTTTCCGTGCCTCGTGTCCCGTCTTCAGTTCCTGTGTTCCGGTTTCACATCTTGTTGGATCGTCTATGTGTCTGGTTCCCGTCATCCGTCATCAGAGCACGCTGCACTTCATCCATCACGCCACGTCTGACCATCAAAGTCCCTGTGCCACCGCCTGCATCACCCGGATCTATCACCTTCCATTTTGACTTTCAATAAACAGTTTTACTTGCAAATTGTATCCTCGTTCTTGACGTAACAACTTTAGAATGCTCCTCCATGATTACTGGGTCACTAATTTCTTTAGAAGGATTTGTTAGTACTTTAGTCATTATTAGTGGGTTATCATGATCTGTGCTTTAGAATTAATTATATACAAACATTATTTACATTAATACCATATAATAGTTCGTATAGTCCTAAAAAAAAATTGTAGTTATTGGTTAGCTATTAGTGAACTACCTCATTTTCTTGAGAACTATGCTTACTTATTGGTAATACTTTATAATAAGTATACACTAACAAAGCACTTCTAAATAATTTTCAAAGCATTGGTTAATTGGTAATAGTTCATAAACTGTAATTAATACATTAATACTGCATATAAATAGTGAGTTCTTCATTCATTGTCACTGTAATTAACAATGTGTTATTGTTTAATTAGCTCATATGTAATGAGTTAGATAATGCCTTGTTAACAACTTATTAACCATAAACATTTCTCACTGTAGGGTTGCGGAATCCGTGACAAAAGTGGTTGTGTTTTGCTTTGTGGATAGGCTTAATTTATTTATAAACATTTTATGGAACTCCTAATACCAATGAAATTATTATCCAAAAGAATTTGGTTTGAAACACTTAAGTAATGAAATCTTCCAATATTCCATGACCATTAATCTAAAGTAAAAATGGTAGCACTTTACCATTAGAATATACATATTGCAATAAATGTATTGATCATTGTTTTTTCATGTTAAGTAATTAATACATTAATTACTTGTGATTAATCCATAGCTAGATGTGTATAAATAATAATTAATTCTGCAGTAGTAACTGCCCATTAAAAAAATACAAATGACTTACTATTTGTTCTTGAGACGCAGGATGCTATTTATTTATTTATGTATGTATGATTTACTATTTTCACTTACAACAATCAGACGGCAATCGACACTGAAAAAAGAGATAAGAGAATAATTATTTTCATGATAGTCTAAATAGATAATGAATTCCCATAGTTTATAAAGGCTCTGATGAATATGTATAATATCATCTGATAATGCAAGATGAGAAGAAGAATGCAGAGACCTTACAGCCCACTAACAAATAAGCCACAGTAAGATGCATTTTCATTCTTGAGAATCACAACAAACAACAACAATAATAATAACAACAATTATTATTATTATGTTTTTTACAAAATGAGGGATGACAGATTTCATCTATACAGGTGTAAAGGTTTATGAGTCTCTCTATAGGTGCACGCGCCATCATGTGAGAGAGAGATAGAGCTCACGCGCTCACAGTCAAACCTGTGACAAGGCACTACTATCCATACAAATATGAATAATGAAGATATTATTAAGAATAATTGTATAATTTATCTCTTTTTAAGTAACGTTAACATGACAGATGACTCGCAAACGAAAGAGCGTCTCTCAAACGGACCGGATTGGCTCCATTGGCAATGACGTCACACTGATGTAACGGCATTTAACGATGTTTTTTGAGCGGACTTTATACAAAAAGACGGAAAATCGTTGTCTATGTGAGATGTTATACATTTACCGGAAAAGACAGTCCAACTTTTATTACAATTTAATGGGTTTCATGAGTGAAAACGCCTGCTATTTATTTTAGCGGTTATTCCCATCAGAAAAACTAACTGTTCCCGCTCAGGACTATTTGTTATTATAATTACTCATAATTAAATTGTATTTCTTTCTTTATAGTTTTAAATGTCATTTACTTTTGTTGTCGGCCCATACTTTTAAAAAGTAATTTAACTAAATCGGTTAAGTAAAGAGTAATTCACCTCAGAAAAACGCACTGCTGGGGATGTCACTCGAAGGGGAGTCAGGTGTGCGCGAGGTGAGCACAGACCCGGCTTATATATGCCCCGCTGCCCGGTTCGCGGGCTTGGCACGCGACTAAGAATTTAAATATTGAGAGAAAAGTTTTTTTTGTTGTTTTTTTAATGTATGTACAATTATATAATGACACACTGCGTTAACTTGGTATTAAACGTCAAAAAACAGGGTTTTCAAATAGTGTGGTGTTTGTGTTTTCATACTATATTCAAAGCAATGGTGTTACCAAAAATATAAGTCATATCTATTTTTTTTTTTTTTTTTACTAACGTTGCTTTCTTTGTCTCCCAGTTTGAGTCCCTCTTTGTTAAATATAGTTGAGCAACCCCATAGGTGGCGATGTACGCACGCGAGTCGCCAATGTGCCAATGAGCCAATGGATGAAGAAGAGCCAGCCACGCATTTAGCCACGCGATCTCTTCACTCACTGTGTATGGTACTTTAATGGGTGAGAGGTAAGCATAGTATGATAGGTGGAAATGTATGGTTTTATGATAGTATGTTTGTCATTGGTGGGATTGTTGTAACATATTTTTAAAAGTGAACTAATTTTAAACCGTTTTACTCGACCATATGTTGTAGCTCCGCGTTTTGCAACCAACATGATGCGTCGCCTATCTTAAGTAAGCAACAGAGATAACATTTGCTCCCAAATCAACTCCAATACACATAAATGCATAGCAAAATTCTTAATTTAAATAATATATTTGTTTTATAAAATTTTAGAAATTTAAATGCATGCAATACTATAAATCCATTAAATTCCAAACCCATGTGACCTAAAGGCATCAAAGCATGTACAAATTAAGAAAGTTATTCACTAAGCCTTGTGCAATATAGAGAATATTATTCAGAATAATAATAATATTTATTGCATTTTGCTGTGAAAGGGACATTTTCTTGAATATTTCTTAATGAAGACATTAAAGGGATAATTCTTTAAAAAAATAAAAACTAGCATCCTGCATTTCTGATTTGCCAGATTCATCATAGTATGCAAATTAATAAATAAATAAAAACTAGAATCCTACATCATAACATGCTAATAATTTCTATATTACCTGTGGCTCAGTGGTAGAGCATTGCGGTAGCTGCGCAAAAGGTTGTGGGTTCAATTCCCAGGGAACACGCATACTGATAAGAAAAAAAAGTATAGCCTGAATAATGGTTTTGGACAAAAGCGTCTACTAAATGCGTAAATGTAATAAATAAAAAGATACTGTTGGCTCTTAAAAAAGCCTTTTTGTGTGATAATGTCATATAGTTATAATTTGCTTTGATTTATAGGGATTAAACTACTTTGACTAGTGACTTTACCATTTGTTTTAATAATGTTTATTTGCAGTGTAATTTATTCTGTTTACCTGACTCATGCAGAATTCTGTCCTGATGTTTGGCTGTGGTCCCTCCATCATCCACTCTTCAGCAGCTGGTCTTTGTATGGTGTCCTCCATGATCTATACAGATCTAATTGTCTCGTCTCCCACAAACTCCACTTTCAGGTATGTTTTTTCTTTGTTTTTATTTTTTCAACAACATTGACTGCATTTTTGCATGCCAAAACCTAGGGCTGCATGATATTGAAGAAAAATGCATTATGCGATTGCAATAACTTGTAAAATAATTTGATATGCAAGTGTGTAAAGTACACTTAAATTATATGTAGGTATATTTAAAATCTGAAAACTCTATAACTCGTGTTAATGTTTCACATTCTTTTTGTGAGAAGAAAGCATGCCCACAACTTCTGAACAGCTGTGCTTATTGTAGCATTACATAAAAAGTGCCATTTTAACGAGTGTAAACCAGGGGGTTTAGGGTTTCACGGAGGCCCAAATTAGGTTTATTTAACAGCAGGAACTAATCAAATGTAAAAATTAAACACTGCTTAGTCTTCACTATATGAATTAAATACACACTGATTCTCATTAAAGCTACAAAATATATTCAGTCATGAGCAGTGAGAGATTTTCTCTTTGTCATATCATATTAAGCACACAGAAGGAAACAGGTTTATTTAGTTGCTGTAACTTTAAGTGCTTCAATATTTTGTTACACACACTTTCTGAACTGTTTGGTCCACTTAACCGACGTAACTGACTGTGTTTATGTGAATACTCACCAAGACAGGAATTTTGACCATTTTGGGTAGGACTGCACAATATATCAAAATTTCAAATGTACATATTGCAATATGCCTATTGCAACAGCTTGCATGACTTTAATACTTCAAAAGATTAAAAAGTCCAAAAAGATTTAGGTCGACACATACAGCAGAGAGTAGACTGGACACACGACTGTTACATGCGTGTGACATGCTTAATGTTATTAATACAGTAAGCGAAGTAATCACATGCACAGAAAGCCACCTCTGATTAAAAAGTTAAGAAAGAGAGCCCACGTGTAACAATATTTTGGATCCGTGCAGCTCTTAAAATAACAGCAGTCTGTTAAACCTGCTTCTGTCTGTGCTTAATGTTAATGAATAAAAGACAGAGAAAATCACTCACTGTCTATGACTGAATGTCTTGTAGCTTTAATAAGAATCAGTGGTCTGTGTGGGTCCTAATGCCCCGGTATAGTGACGGGGACACTATACTGTCAAAAAGCGCTGTCTTTCGGATGAGACGTTAAAACCGAGGTCCTGACTCTCTGTGGTCATTAAAAATCCTGTGACACTCATCGTAAAGAGTAGGGGTGTAACCCCGGTGTCCTGGCCAGATTCCCTCCACTGGCCCTTATCAATCATGGCTTCCCAATAATCCCCATCCACTTGATTAGCTCTATCTCTCTCTCCTCTCCACCTGAAGCTGGTGTGTGGTGAGCGCACTGGCGCCGTTGTCCTGTGGCTGCCGTAACATCATCCAAGTGGATGCTGCACACTGGTGGTGGTGGTTGAGGAGTGAACATGTAACGTGAAATTACAGAAGAAAACCTGGATTTACAACCATTCACTTTTATCTTATGTTAACAGTAGTAGCCTAGTTTGCATACCTGAAAAATAATGTCTGTCGTTTAACATTTTTTATATCATAAATTGTTAGCAAATATTACTGAATTGTCTCGTCATGTTTAGCTGCTTACATTTCACCTCAGCTCGCATTCAAGTGCCGTGCAGTTTAGCTCTGTGAACGGTAAATCCCACCTTCTACACTTTGATTGGCTATTTCAAACATTTTGACATTGATGAGCGCTTTTGAGCCGCTGCATTGAACCGGAGCACAAAATTAAATTAATTAGAATGTTTGACTCAAGTGGGCTGCTCGGGCCGATATATATATATATAAATCTGACCGGCCCACATTAAAGAAAATGGTCCGGCCCCTCTGACATTTGCCAGAATTGCCAAATGGCCAATCCGCCCCTGCCCACATGATTGTAAAGCGCTTTGGGTGTACAGCAATACACAATAAAGCACTATATAAATGCATCATTCATTCATTGATTCAGTGTGCATTTAATTCATACAGTGAAGACTAAGCAGTGGGTTTTTTTCACATTTGATTATTCAGTTTGTGTTGATAAACCTAATATAGGCCTACCTGAAACCTTAAACCCCCACTTTGCAGTAATTTCAAAATGACAGTAACTTTTTGTTATGCTACAGTAAAACACTACTTTTCACTTTCAGAACATGCAATAATTATTTCAAATTAGAATGTGAAACATGTATATTGGTTATAATTTGAAATATTTTAAATATAATTTAACTTTATAGTACACTCCTTAAAGGGGTCATAAACTGAGAAACCAAAATTCCATATAAGACATATAAGAGGCCATTGTAACTATAAAACATCCTGTAAGACAGTTTAACCCAATTAATTATAAAAGTAAAGAAAAACAAAAGGACAAACTGTTATGACTCATAGGTAGGCTATGTTTACACTGTCACTGTTTGGGAGTAACATAGAGACTCACATCTGTAAGTAAATGCAGATGTTTTCTACACACAACTGCTTACAGTAGTGTTTCGGATGCTGTCTGTATGCACAAGTAACTGAAGTCCAGCAGTATTATTACCTCTAATTATAGCAATAGTGAGTAAAGAGTTCTATTTCATCTCAGTCAACACGCCACAGTATGGGTCAGCCTCGCTAAGGATGAGCTGTCAGGAGACGATATATCAAATTAACCACGCCCCGCTTGCAATCACCTCCTATAAATACAGGTGTTAATCAGCCGGCCCTTTCTCTTTTTTGCCTCCTGGCTAACGATTGAGTTGGTAAAGACGGTGAGATTTGCTTTCTTTATTACTTAAAGTAACTGGCTGACGGGAACCTCTTTGCCTGTGAGGGTGAAAGTTACCGCGTTGTCGCGTGCTGTTTGTGAAGGAGCCTCTTAACCTAGAGGATTAAGGCTACAGTGTTACTTCTGTTGTAAAGGTGAGTATTTAACACAGATTGTTTGGCAAGGGGGCCTCTTCACCTGTGAAGGTGAAGGCTACCAAGTTTGAAGTAAGCTGTTTAAATAAAAAAAAAAAAAAAACACAGCAGGGAGAGATTTTCGTTTGTCATTTCAGCCAAAGAAACCTCTTTGTCTGTGAAGACAAAAGCTAGCTGAGCTGTTTTTCACTTCCCTATTTAAGATGCAAGAGGAAGAGAACATTGGTTTCCCAGCAGAGATCCCTGCAGGACAAGTACGTCAGCCTGAGCAGAATCTTCAAGAAGAAGGTATCGGGCGTAAGCACTCTCGCAAGCGCAAGCATGTAGAAGTGGATCATCTTCAGAGACAGATGCAAGGAATGCAAGAGACTCTGAATAATTTGTTACAGGCACAACAGTGGCCGGTGGGGCCTCCAGGCCCTGGGGAACTGGTGCAAAAACAGCCATGCCGCCACCCAGATGAGATATCTGTGATAGCATCTGGAGTGTTTGGAAGGGAAGGCAATTCTATGCCATCAGATCAAGAGGACATCTCTGATTCAGAAATGGATTACTCTTCTCAGGCTTCGGATCCTGTTCCTTTGGATCCATCAGATAAGGCGGTGATTGCTAGAGCAGCAGAACGGGCGAACCTGGCTTCACAACCTGCCTCAACATCAACTTCGGTGTTTGATAGAGGCTCTCAGCGAAAAACGGAAGGTTTGCCTATACTTCCAGACTTTGTGACAGAGTTGCATTCTTCATGGAAGGTTCCAGGTTCCACTGCCCTCCCTAAGACACAGCTGGGCAACCTGGCAGGGGCGGCAGCTTACGGGCTTGCTTCAGCTCCCCAGATTGGGCCCACATTTGCTATGTTGGCAGGAGCAACCACCCGGGCTGGCAAAGATGCTATACACCCTAACAAGTATTGTAGGTTAGTTGACAGTCAGCTAAAAAGAACATATCATGCCTCTGCCTTGTCTGCAAGACTGGCATGCACCAATTCCCTCCTGTTGGTTTATTTAGAGGGTATACTACAGGATTTGTCCTCTACCTCGACGAGTGAAGACATTCCAGAAGCATTACGGGTGATTGACATGCTGATCCGAGGAACAAGTGCACATGCCCAAGCTCTGGGACAATCGATGGCCAGTGCGGTTCAAGCGCGTCGTCAAGTATGGCTGTCCCAGGCCAATCTTTTGGACCAACACTGCATGGCAGTCATAGCAGCTCCATTGATCCCTGGTGAGGTCTTTGGGCCCCCTTCAGAGGCAGCACTGGAGCAGTCCCGTGACAAGAGAGTTGACACGCTCTGTGCGTCTGGCACCAGTTATTCGTGGGCGCGGACATCAGCGGGGAGCAGTAGCTGGACTCGGCCGGAATCGTTAACCCAGGCCTACCCAGGGCAGCGGAGAACTGCTGGCCAAGGGGCTCTAGGGGGACCAGGCCAAGGAGCTCGACAGTCCTTTCGTAGGGGCAGACAAGCAGAGTCTTCTATCACACGAATCGTCGCTGACAATCAGTCTCCGGCCACACACTTTTCCAGTCAACAGCTCCTCCACTGGCGCCAATGCACCCAATGTCCATGGGTGCTAAGCACCTTGGAGTTCGGATACAGGCTCCAGTTCAGGTCAAAACCGCCAAAGTTTCAAGGGATTGTCCCTACTGTTCTGGGAGACGAGAACCAGTGCAAGTCTCTCACAGCAGAGGTATCGGTCCTTTTAGGAAAGGGAGCAATAACACACCTGCCCTTGGGAACAATGGGGCAGGGGTTTTATTCCACCTATTTCCTGATTCCGAAAAAGGATGGGGGTCTTCGTCCCATCCTCAATCTCAAGGGATTCAACCGTCATTTGAAACGACTGCCTTTCCATATGCTCAACATATCAACCCTTTTAACCTTCATCACGCAAGGGGATTGGTTCACAACAGTGGACCTCCAGGATGCTTACTTTCATATCCCGATTCACAGGAACCACAGGAAGTATCTAAGGTTCTACTTTCAGGGCAACGCATACGAGTACAATGTTCTCCCCTTCGGTCTGTCATTGGCCCCTCGCACCTTTACAAAATGTATGGATGCAGCGCTCATCCCACTTCGTCGTCAGGGTATACGTATAGCAAACTACCTGGACGATTGGCTAATTTGTTCCCCTACAGAACAGCAGGCCAGGAACAACACAAAGGTTGTCCTAACCCATTTACAGAACTTGGGGCTGAAGCTGAACAGCAAGAAGAGTTGTCTCATCCCCACCAAGGCAGTGACATACCTAGGGTTGACCTTGGATTCAACAACGATGAGAGCATCTCTGACCTCTCAAAGGCAATTAGTGTTGGAAGAATGTCTATCCCAGCTCCTCTGGAAGGAGCAGGTTACAGTGAAGTTTGGTCGGAGGCTGCTTGGCCTGTTGGCAGCAGCCAGTCAGGTAGTACCATTAGGATTGCTTCACATGCGCCCTCTGCAGCTATGGTTAGCAAAATACAAAGTGAGTCCATACGAGAATGGGCAGCGACTGATCCCAAGGAACAGGGATTGTCTTCCAACAGTCCAGTGGTGGCTCTTGACTCCAGGCCTAAAGGAAGGAGTCACACTGGGCCCTTTATGTTTAAGGGAAATGATAACAACAGATGCATCACTGGAGGGCTGGGGTGCTGTCTGGCGAGGCAATCCAGCACAAGGACAATGGGATGCCTCGTGGAGAGGAGCACACATAAATCTGCTGGAACTGGAGGCAGTATTTCGGGCCCTGATCCATTTTCGGCCTCGGCTTCAGGAGAAGCATGTCATTGTTCGCTCAGACAGTACCACAGTAGTGTCATATATAAACCATCAGGGCGGGTTACGTTCAACGTCCCTTTACAGGAGAACTCGGGACCTTCTGTTATGGGCACATGCTCAGGGGGTGTCCCTGAGGGCCTTACACCTCCCGGGAGAGGACAATGTAGCAGCCGACCTTTTGTCCAGGGGGGGCCCCAGGCCAGGGGAATGGCGACTACATCCGGCAGTGGTGCAGGAGATCTGGTCTCGGTTCGGGGTGGCTCAGGTGGATCTCTTTGCCTCACTGGAAACCACACATTGTCCCCTGTGGTATTCAATAATGGGCCCCAAGGGGTCACTAGGGGTGGATGCTCTGGCAAACAAATGGCCTCCAAGGCTCCTGTATGCATTCCCTCCATTCCCTCTTCTGCCAGTGGTCCTAGCCAAAGTAAGGATCTTAAAGGCCAAAGTCCTGCTGGTGGCACCAGATTGGCCCCAGCAAGCATGGATGCCGGATTTGGTAGCATTACAGAGGGGACCGCCATGGCGTCTCCCAGTCAGGAAGAATATGCTGTCTCAGGCCCAAGGGAAACTCTGGCACCCAAATCCAGGGAAGTACAATCTGCACGTCTGGCCACTAGATGGGAGTCTTCCAGAGCTCTGGGAGAGGCGGTTCTAACAACATTGCAGGCAGCAAAAGCCCCATCTACAAGGAGACTGTATGCTGCTCGATGGGAAAGGTTCTCTCAATGGTGTCATTCCAAGGGAATGGGCCCAGTTTCATGCGGGGTGGAGTTAGTTTTGTCATTTCTCCAGTCCCTGTTGGAGACGGGACTGACGGAGTCAACCTTGAGGGGATATGTAGCGGCTATATCAGATCGCCATATGGACTACGGAGGTAGCACAGTTGGTGTCCATCCTCTTGTGAAATGTTTTCTGAAAGGAGCTCGTAGATTAGGTCCATCTCAAGCTCGGTTGGTTCCCTCATGGGACTTGGGCATTGTCCTGAAAGCTCTGACAGAACAGCCCTTTGAGCCATTAGACAAATTGGGATTAGAACTTCTCACGTTGAAGACAGCCTTTCTCTTGTCTATTGCTTCAATTAAGAGGGTAAGCGAATTGCATGCCTTGTCAGTACACCCTGCATGCTTGAGACTGGGGGAAGAAGATTCATCCATTTCTCTCCTTCCGAACCCATCATTTCTGCCAAAAGTTTTGCCTCGTTCTTATGTCTCCAGACCTTTGGTACTAGAACCCTTTCATCCCCTCCTCATGATTCAGCAGAAGCAGCCAGATTACATCTAATCTGCCCAGTCAGAGCACTGAGGAGATACATTGCTTGCACTCAACAGATCAGACAGACTGATCAGCTGTTTGTCTGTTTTGGAGACTCAGTGCGAGGCCAGGTGGTGTCCAAGCAGCGGCTCGCAAGGTGGGTGGTCAGGCTAATAGAACTAGCCTACCACAGCATTGGAAGGCCTCCTCCCAAGGGGTGGTGGCCCACTCTACTAGAGGAATGGGGCCTCTTGGGCATTATTTAAGGGGCCTCTCTGGAAGAAGTGTGTGTGGCAGCAGGCTGGTCGTCCTCTTTGACATTTGCCAAATTCTATCGTCTGGATCTGGCAAGGACAGTTTCATCTGCTATTCTGCAAACAGCGGAACAGTTATAAACTGCTTTGTTACAGTTATGTCAAGGTATTATTACCTGGTGGTTTGGTTGTAAGTTATATGAAGAACTAATAAAGGTTCTGTTGCATTAATCATGTCCTGGTTATTGCCCCGCTAGATTTCCCCTCATGACCTTATCTGGTACACAGTTGACCCATACTGTGGCGTGTTGACTGAGATGAAATAGAACGGAGGGTTACGTAGGTAACCTAGGTTCTGTGAATGAAGTCAACACGCCACGAAGCGTGGTCACTCGGGGACTGCTTAGAGCCAGTCGGAAAAAGAGAAAGGGCCGGCTGATTAACACCTGTATTTATAGGAGGTGATTGCAAGCGGGGCGTGGTTAATTTGATATATCGTCTCCTGACAGCTCATCCTTAGCGAGGCTGACCCATACTGTGGCGTGTTGACTTCATTCACAGAACCTAGGTTACCTACGTAACCCTCCGTTATCAAAGATGGCGACAGCCATACTACTAAAAATCTTAAGACCACTGGCACAACAAGAGTCCAGACAAGGCATGACTTCATCTGTTAAATCTGAACCAGCAGCATCTTTTATAACTGGAGTAGATGGGATTGAGTCAAACACAGAGCACAAAACTTGAAAGGAGCAGAGAAAGTGCTTCAATAAACAAATATTATTTGTGGTTTGCCCCGTCAGACGCTTCAACAGATGCGTGTGGACTTGAGTCATGTTTCTCCAGTGAATAACTTACATTTGATGGTTGTGTCCTTGTCTAATTTGGAAATAATTGAAGCAAATAGGAGCATAATAATTCTGACTAAAATTGACATTTTTCTAAAATATTTACTTTAAATGTAGGTTTAATATTCTGTTTAGTACCCATACATGTAATTACTTCAGTTGTTACATGTAAAACAATTGCTTAGCAGCTATGTTCATTTACTATATTCAGAATATACGTGTATATACATGTGAATGTGTTCCCCATACCAGTTAACCAGTCTGTGTTTTGTTTTTAGCATTTTAAATACGTTTTGTTTTTTGTGAATGTGTAGCACAGCCTACGAAAATACATTCACTATATTTGTTTTCTTTAACTTCAGTTTTCATGTTATTTGGAGGACAAAATTGGGCAAGATATAGGGGCCCACTGAAATTCTTCTTCGAAGTTTCATTAAGTGCAGTCTATAACCCGTGTCTGCCATGCACGGTCTGCACCTTGTTTTATTGCAGATGTTATGGATTATTCTATTAGAGCTCTTTATATTCTTTATTTGAGACTGTTATTATGTAGAGACTGTTATGTTGTGAATAAAGTCAATTCAACTCGATGCTTTCAGCAGTTAATACATTAAAGTGTGTCCTTAATGTTTTATTATTTAAAGATTTAAAGATATTATTTAAAGTTTATTACAGGCTCAGTGAATTTTCTTTCACTAGAATAAGTGTACTGCAAACTGTCATAATCAAGTCTGGGGTTTGTCAGTATCATTAATTTTGTGAGGCATTAAATCAAATAGACATTTGTATAGTGTTTCATCCAAAGGCTTCTTCCTCATTCATCAAGGGTTTTCTTTGCCTTTGTCACCTTTAACATTATTTGGAACAAAATATGAATATGTACACTATATTTCAATGCATGGAATGGAGTCAAAGAATCACTGACACAAACCGTTCACCTTCATACAGACCATGGTATAAATTAAGGTGTTACTCAAATTTTCAAGCTTGTAATGTTAACAATTGATTTTCTAAGCAGCAGTCAAGCGTGGCATAAGAAGGGTCTAATTTATGCTTTCTGCAAGATGACATACAAGGAATGTAAACCAGTAAAGTAGGTAAAATTACAGTTTGCTTGAAACGAGGGTCACTTCAAATAAGAAACGGCTGGCATTTTTCTGCATGTATTTTTGTCTACAGAGGATCAAACAAACAGATTTAAAGGCTGGTTGTGCATGGTGGGTTTCAAAGAGTGTTCCTGTGTGTGTGTTTGTTGTTGTATTTGTATTTTATTAAAGTGTCTTCGGACGCGAGTGGTGCGATGCACGCAACAATAATCACTATCGCCTGGATGCAGCGCGACTCGACAAATCTCCCGTCAGTAAAATGGCGTAAAATCTATTTCTGGCGTAATCATGCAACAACGGTTGCAAAAACCAGGGTTCTACTGATTCGTCTGCTTGCTCCGATCCGGCGCTGCGTGCATGGCAGCAGGTACTTTCAAATGCTGAAGATTCATCGTATAGAGGTAAAGAAGACAACTCATTAACAACAAAAAACGTTCGATCGAATGCGATGTTTATCAGATGCTACGATCTTTCACAGACGTCTCCGCGACGTACCTGTGCTATCTGGGAAGCCCTCATTTTGTCACTTCGATGTTCTGCCTTCGCATATTTTCAAAGAGGTTTTTCCAGCCTTAAGTCCAGTTGTTACTGCTATTATCAACAACTCCTTAACAAATAGAATTGTACCAGCCTCTTTTAAACATGCTATAGTCCAGTGGTTCCCAAACTGGGGGGCGCGGAGTTATGATAAGGGGGGCGCGGCAAGGCTAGTGTACATACAGTTAGCCGATATTTATAGGGACCAAAAGAGAAAAACGGTCCAATGAGCCGAAAATATCTGCCGCGCCGCCCGGCAGTATTCAGCGCTCTCTCTCTCTCTCTCTCTCTCTCTCTCTCTCTCTCTCTCTCTCTCTCTCTCTCTCTCTAATCACTGCCGTCTTGACACTCCGCTGAATATTCCGCTCTATGAATGTGCGCAAAGCAAAGTCCTCTCAAATAACGCGCCAACAGAAAATTTCAATGTATACTTGTTCCTTTTTGCAATAGCACTATTGTGATGTAACATGCTGTAGTACATATGTACTGCACAACGGTGGTAAAATGACGCCACCCTCTCGTGACGCGATGTTCTGCAGAGAGATCCCAGTGTGCTTTGTGTCCAAAAATTTGATTTATTACCTCTCATAAAGATAAGACCCCCCCACCCCTCCCTCCCACCCAAACTGGACACCTGTTTGTCCATGCCCCCACCCATCTAAATGAGCATCTGTTTTTACTGTCCAGTGATTCTAAGGTATTTATGAATGTTTTGGGAAGCGTGTTTTTGTGTGGGCCATTGAAGACTATTATGTGTTTAAACTTTAAATTGTGAAACTGTTAAACGGGACAAAGGGAAGTTTTTATTAGAGTTTTTCACGCACACATATCAACAAAAAACATACGTAAAATGAGCAACGACTTGCTAGTGTTGTTGTAACGAACTCTAACTAGTTTAAAAACGTTTTAAGTTAAATAAAAAGAAGTAGAAGTGTACGTGTTTGTTTATTTAAAACAAACAAAGCATCTGACACCTTAGTTAAAACAATAGCATAACATTACAAAGTTAAATAATATAGAGTTGAATTATCTTACCATCTTCTAAAACAAAACAAAAAAGCATCAGAAGCGAACGTTTTACAACGTTCTATCATTACAGATTAAAAGGTAGCTTTTCTCACAAGTTACAGCAAATAGATCTGACTTATCTTACCCGTATTCTAAAACAAACAAAAAAAAGTATCTGAAGCGAACGTTAAGTAAAAAGTCAAAATCTTGTCACAAAAATTAAACAAAAGAAAAAGAGCAGCCCATCCGTCAGATAACCGCACACTAGCGCGTTAAAGTCAGAATGCGTTTACGCCGCTGAATCCAGACCATGCCTTCCGCCACCCCCCTAACAGCGTAAGGAGAGACCGATGCAAAGATTTAAAAGAATTAAAGTAATGTTTTAACATTAGAACGAACGTTATTTTAATAAATCTTTAACATTTCTTAATTAATGAAACAATTCGGTACTCATCCTAAAGCTTTTCACTTTAAAATTAGGTGTTTACCTTTTAAAAAAACAGTAGGCCTACCTAAGCCGCAGGGTATTTTATTTTATTTTATTTACTTTAGTTTAGTTATTCGCACTTAATTTAGTAATTCCTTTATTTACTCTTCTATTTTTGTCAAGTTTAAGACTTCTGACGTGTTATATAACCCAGACTTTTTTCACTTTTAAAAATTAGGTTTTTTTCTTATAAAAATCGCCTCTAAGCCGCAGGAAAAGGTTGTTTGTCTTGTTTTATTTTATTTTAGTAGTATAATACCTTTATTTACTCTTTGATTTTTGTCAATCTTTAAACTTTCTAGCCTGCTATAACGGTTAAAACGCATACGCGCGTATGTGAGCGGTAACCGGAATGAAAGCAAATGTTTCGGACGTCTTTGGATTTTTCAGCCGTAGACGCCTAAACTTTTTACATTATAGCACGAAATGTAAATACTTTGTCTCACGCAGGGGACAACGAAATGAGTACGACACAGTGTGTCTGGACGTATGATTAACGACACGTCCGTATCAGATCGAGAGTTGCTGTAAAACATCTAAAGGTGTTTCTGGAGACGCAACTCATTTGCAATCTAAGAGTTTTTGAGGGGGGTGTGACATCGTAAACTTTGGTGTAGCTGTTCATTTATCAAAGGATCGTCCCCTTTTGAAGTTTTTATATGACACATAGCTGGTTAAGTTAAAAGTTAGGTATAGTTTAGGAAGAAAATACTCAAACATAAATACAAACATACACAAACAATCCCCTACATTTAAACATTTAAACTTTTATGATGTCTCATACAAACCTTTTACAAACTTGTGAACTTTTAGAATCACACTGGGTATCTCTACAAGATGATGAAAAGCAGCATGATTAAACAACAATATAACTATTGTTTTAACAAATAAGTTAAGATTTGTAGTTTTATATCTCTCAAACCTAAAACATGAACCTCTAAAGCAAGGATTAGAAGCAGTCAAATAAAACGACTGGTCTATATAGGTTTATTTTACTAAGAATTGATCAAATAATTGACAGAGGAAATAATGCAAATATTCAATAAGTCCAACTTATCAACCCCGCCTGATGTGTCTGACGGTTTGTGACAAATATCTTACTGATACAGTTGTGTTAAGATATTAAATATGTGTAAAACATGTGTAAAGTTCAATATTACTGTTAAAAATAGTATAATAAAACACAAACACTCGCATAAACAACAAACACACATACTAAAACAATCCTATACAGTTAAACATTTAGACTTGTATGATGTTTCATAGGAAACTTTTACAAATAAAAAACTTCACACTGGGTATCTCTACAAGATGATGAAAAGCAGTACGATTAAACAATGATATATCTTTTGTTTTAACAAATAAGTTTTAGATCTTTCAAACCTAAATCATGATGCTCTAAAGCAAGGATTTGAAGCAGTCAAATGAACCTCTGCTGAATGCAAGGCAGTTACAGAGATTTTCTTTATGAAAATTTAGATTTTCCAACTTATCAACCCTCGCCTGATGTGACGGTTTGTGACAAATATCTTACTGATACAATTGTATTAAGATGTTAAGTATGTGTAAAACATGTGCAAAGTTCAATATTACTGTTAAAAATAGTTTAATAAACCACAAACACTCACATGAAAAACAAACACACACACACACACACACACACACACACACACACACTAAAACAACCCCTGCAGTTAAACATTTCAACTTTTACGATGTCGTATAAATACACTTTTACAAATAAAAACTTTTAGCATCACACAGGGTACCTCTACAAGATGATGGAAAACAGTATGATTAAACAATGATGTAACTTTTGTTTTAACAAATAATTTAAGGTTTGTAGATTTTAGATCTTTCACACCTAAAACCGTGATGAGGATCCGAAGTTGTCAAATGATCCTCTGATGAATGCAATGCGCTTACAGAGGTTTTTTCTTTATGAATTAGATCTAAAATAGACTAAAATTAGCTGTTGTAAGGTTGTTTACAACAAAATAGTGTCTTAAACAAGGTGGAACAAATGCCTCATCTTTATAACAGATTAGACTTTCTTTCTCACTTTAAAAACGGTATTATTAACCATGCTGTTTAAATGCAATATTTATTTTTTCACACTATAATGTTTTATTTTATTAAAATAAAAACAATCGACTCTTTATAGTTTTATTTCACTAAGATTTGATCAAATAATAGATCAACAATAAAATATTTGATAACTCCATCTTATCACCCAAACTGATGTGTCTTACGGTTTGTGATGACATCAGAATCAGAATAAGAATGAGCTTTATTGTCAGGTATGTTTGCACATACGAGGAATTTGTTATAGTGACAGAAGCTCCACAGTGCAACAGAAAGACAGCAACAGGACAGGACACAGATAATAAAAGAATAATATACAAATAGGCAATGTACAAAATAGCAAAAACGCAATATATAATATAGACAATTATGTATATACAGTTATGATATGTGCAAAATTCTAATGAAAAAATAAGCATGTGTTAAGATGCATGTTACGCGTGTGTAAAATATGTGTAAAGTTCAATATTACTATTAAAAAAAGTTTAAAAGGTCATTTTTAGCTTTCATATAGGATTCACAACCACACTCAGTTGCTTTTTGTGTAACAGAGTCCCGGGGCAGATGAAAATAGAATGCATGAAAGACTTTTCATTTAAGATATTATAATGACAGACTAAAAACTTTAGATTGATTAAAACAACTGAGGTTATGCATCTCTCTTGAATATGTATACAGTAACCAGTGAGTACATGAAACATTATTGTATAAATACACATCCTTGTAAATTCAGCATGATTCTATCATATTAATCAATAAAAATAACAACCGGTTTGTTGGAAATAAAAATAAAAATAGTGTTGTGTTTCTAAGTTAGAATGTTTATAGTTTGTAGTAAAATCTTAACTTTAACCTAAAGCATTTTTCTTTCAAACTCTCTCACGCACGCACACGGCTTTCCCACAAACTCCCAACAACATACTTAAGTTTTGTTTTATCATCTAGAAACCCTATAACGGAGTTATGTTTTTCATTATTACAACTATAGATGCTGAAAGAGGTCATTAACCTGTTTAAAATGTGAACAATATCATTTAAGACTAGTTTGACAAACAACGATGCGATCATAAAACAAACCTGGAACCAATTTGAAACATTCTAACAACAAGTACAACCATTGCAGCAAATGTATTCAATCAATCAATCAAACTTTGTTACAGACTCAAGGTCCAGATTTAAAAAAGACAGTAGACAACATATACAACCCATAGCATCTATAACAGACATAAAGAGTTACAAAATACAGCAATACCGGTGTCTCCACAACTTTGACTGATACCGTGTAGTACTAACCCCTATATCTGATAAACCCGCAATAATCTCATTTTTAGAAGCATTAAACCGACAGATAAAACTATACATAAGATTTGTAACAGTGTTTTAAAAGTGATTACTCTCGCACTCACAAACATTTCACTTGCACTATGACATCTAGGCCTACGTAGTAAGATTCTCATTGCATCATTATAAGCTGCTTGCGGCTTCTGTAAACTAGATGCTCTGTAGTTACACCGCAAATGAGTGTAAAGTGTTGTACAGTATGCTTTGAAAAGTGACACCTTTACTTCATCTGAACAGAAACTAAAGTTACGTAAAGTATATTCGCCTGCATATACATCATATGGCGTAGCCTGTCAATATCCTCATCATCTGTCACGTGTTCAGTGATAAAATGCCCAAGGTATTTTACTTTCGCGCACACAGTGAGACTCTTGTTAGACAACTTAAAAACTGGAAAATTTATATTATAACACCGCAGTAAGATAAAACTCTGGACGAACAACTTATCAGATGTTCTACGTATTATTACAAGTCCCTGCTTACCTAGATGAAACTAGAAAATATAAACGTGAGCTAACGGGTGTTAAAAATACCGGTCACGTTCAATTAGACGAACATGCAGAGGTAGCGAACACAACGAACTTGGGGGAGGGTCGCGAAGCAAACAGTCTAACACAACACACGTTCTCCAGAATGGTGCTCATGATGGGTTCATAATTTCACGATGAAGACCGACGGGGTATTCAGACACCTGCAGCAGGACTGACTGACTTTTTCTTAAGATTTGATTTCAAGAACACACAACCGAATCCTAAAGCTATTTCACGAAATAACACAACAACGGGTGCACCATTTCAACATATACACAAGTCTGTTTTACCATAAGTATATCGTATTCTTTTTATATACATATATTTGTTTAGGCTAAATACGTTTTAACAATTCTTTTGTTTTTACAAAGATGTTAAATTGAACACGTGTAAATAATATCTCATTCAAGCGCTGTAGACTTTCAGGTCAGGGAACTACAACACCCAGCATACACCTCAGACTACAAACATGGCCGTATGCATATACCAAAATGGTCATACGCGACAGATCTCTAAATCGTCGGACTACTGATTATACGCACGCTCAGATAACCTATATAAAAAGACACACGTCCACACTTTTTGTGAAGAATATTAAGTTCTGTGTTGCGATCGATGTTACAAACCCCTTTTTGTGAGCTCTGTTAGTGTCGCGAAGCCGATTCATTTCCGCGAATCGATTCTTTCCCACAGTTCGGTTCAACGAACCGATTCACCGGATCCTTACGTCATCTCGCAGTTATGTCAGTATACGCTTCTTTTCTAACAACTCGGGGTCATTTTATATCAGTGAAACATTCAAATAAAGATAACAGCGTGAAGGCGTCTTTTGTTCATTTAACCTGTTTGTGGTCATGATTTCATTCACCGATCCTTCATGTCGGATACGAGTCAGACCGACCAATATTGAGTAGCCTACACGTAAACGCTGATATGTTCTACACGTCTGAAGTATAAGTGTGTAGAAAGAATAAACCGGTCTTATAAACTCATCGATTTGGCTTAACAACTTTAAAAAATAATCTGCATGAACGATAAACCATACACTCTTAAAATCGATAGTACACAAAATATGTGTAAAAGTACCGATAACATAATAACTTAATGTTTTGGTTCGTGTCTTACACAACTGCGCGTTACTTAACGGTTTATTAAGTTTTAATATAAAAGATAATAGTCTGTTAACAATTTAGATGCTTTTATTATGAAATCACACAAAGAACCGCTGAAGTACGTACTGTTATGGAATTAATTGAAACAATACTACGTGCTCATTTAACCGCTTTATTTACGGCATGCTGAATATAAAACTCTTAAACAGGAACATTAAAACATTTCAAACTTGTTAAACACCCGCTTCAATACATTCAATACATAAAACATTTATCAAATACTACAAAACAATAGTTAGGTAAACGACTTACAGTTGATGTCATTTTAAGCAAAAGGCGGAATGATTCACGTCTTTTTTTTATTCTGTCCACACCAATGCTTTGACACCGGCGTTTTAGGCGTCTGTCTTTTAGGTCTGACCCAGAAAACGGATGTCTTAATATTTTGTTCTTCTTTTTATGAAAACATGCGGCAAGCAGTTTTTGACCTCATCTGCATTATACCGACACATTTTAACATGTCGTAAATTCCAATAGTTAGCAAATGCAACTGTTTATTACTGAGATAAGACACATCAGAGTTGCGTTCTATTTAACATTTTTCATCTACCTACATGTTTATCGGCGCTACTGTTCTAGGCCTCCTCACACCTTTGTGAGATATAAACCGCAAAGTTTTTCATAGCGTTACGCTTTGAAACCGGAACCGTTTCAAAGAAGTTTCCATGACTTTGCGTACCGCGGTTTCACCATCCTTATCTTATTTTCCCAACCTAATTGTAATTGTTAGGCCTTACGCTTTGTCTCGTTAGCTCCTCTTTGTTCGCATAAGTCAATATTTCTACGAATTTGGTTGATTTAATAAAATATTGCATCTTCATTCGAGACATTTACGTTATATTATTATTATATCATCCTAGTTTATATCAGATATACAAGATTGTTTCTTATCAAATATTTTATTGTTGATCTATTATTTGATCAAATCTTAGTGAAATAAAACTATAAAGAGTCGATTGTTTTTATTTTAATAAAATAAAACATTATAGTGTGAAAAAATAAATATTGCATTTAAACAGCATGGTTAATAATACCGTTTTTAAAGTGAGAAAGAAAGTCTAATCTGTTATAAAGATGAGGCATTTGTTCCACCTTGTTTAAGACACTATTTTGTTGTAAACAACCTTACAACAGCTAATTTTAGTCTATTTTAGATCTAATTCATAAAGAAAAAACCTCTGTAAGCGCATTGCATTCATCAGAGGATCATTTGACAACTTCGGATCCTCATCACGGTTTTAGGTGTGAAAGATCTAAAATCTACAAACCTTAAATTATTTGTTAAAACAAAAGTTACATCATTGTTTAATCATACTGTTTTCCATCATCTTGTAGAGGTACCCTGTGTGATGCTAAAAGTTTTTATTTGTAAAAGTGTATTTATACGACATCGTAAAAGTTGAAATGTTTAACTGCAGGGGTTGTTTTAGTGTGTGTGTGTGTGTGTGTGTGTGTGTGTGTGTGTGTGTGTTTGTGTTTGTTTTTCATGTGAGTGTTTGTGGTTTATTAAACTATTTTTAACAGTAATATTGAACTTTGCACATGTTTTACACATACTTAACATCTTAATACAATTGTATCAGTAAGATATTTGTCACAAACCGTCAGACACATCAGGCGAGGGTTGATAAGTTGGAAAATCTAAATTTTCATAAAGAAAATCTCTGTAACTGCCTTGCATTCAGCAGAGGTTCATTTGACTGCTTCAAATCCTTGCTTTAGAGCATCATGATTTAGGTTTGAAAGATCTAAAACTTATTTGTTAAAACAAAAGATATATCATTGTTTAATCGTACTGCTTTTCATCATCTTGTAGAGATACCCAGTGTGAAGTTTTTATTTGTAAAGTTTCCTATGAAACATCATACAAGTCTAAATGTTTAACTGTATAGGATTGTTTTAGTATGTGTGTTTGTTTTTATGCGAGTGTTTGTGTTTTATTATACTATTTTTAACAGTAATATTGAACTTTACACATGTTTTACACATATTTAATATCTTAACACAACTGTATCAGTAAGATATTTGTCACAAACCGTCAGACACATCAGGCGGGGTTGATAAGTTGGACTTATTGAATATTTGCATTATTTCCTCTGTCAATTATTTGATCAATTCTTAGTAAAATAAACCTATATAGACCAGTCGTTTTATTTGACTGCTTCTAATCCTTGCTTTAGAGGTTCATGTTTTAGGTTTGAGAGATATAAAACTACAAATCTTAACTTATTTGTTAAAACAATAGTTATATTGTTGTTTAATCATGCTGCTTTTCATCAGCTTGTAGAGATACCCAGTGTGATTCTAAAAGTTCACAAGTTTGTAAAAGGTTTGTATGAGACATCATAAAAGTTTAAATGTTTAAATGTAGGGGATTGTTTGTGTATGTTTGTATTTATGTTTGAGTATTTTCTTCCTAAACTATACCTAACTTTTAACTTAACCAGCTATGTGTCATATAAAAACTTCAAAAGGGGACGCATCCTTTGATAAATGAACAGCTACACCAAAGTTTACGATGTCACACCCCTCAAAACTCTTAGATTGCAAATGAGTTGCGTCTCCAGAAACACCTTTAGATGTTTTACAGCAACTCTCGATCTGATACGGACGCGTCGTTAATCATACGTCCAGACACACTGTGTCGTACTCATTTCGTTGTCCCCTGCGTGAGACGAAGTATTTACATTTCGTGCTATAATGTAAAAGTTTAGGCGTCACGGCTGAAAAATCCAAAGACGTCCGAAACATTTGCTTTCATTCGGTTTCCGCTCACATACGCGCGTATGCGTTTTAACCGTTATAGCAGGCTAGAAAGTTTAAAGATTGACAAAAATCAAAGAGTAAATAAAGGTATTATACTACTAAAATAAAATAAAACAAGACAAACAACCTTTTCCTGCGGCTTAGAGGCGATTTTTATAAGAAAAAAACCTAATTTTTAAAGTGAAAAAGTCTGGGTTATATAACACGTCAGAAGTCTTAAACTTGACAAAAATAGAAGAGTAAATAAAGGAATTACTAAATTAAGTGCGAATAACTAAACTAAAGTAAATAAAATAAAATAAAATACCCTGCGGCTTAGGTAGGCCTACTGTTTGTTTAAAAGGTAAACACCTAATTTTAAAGTGAAAAGCTTTAGGATAAGTACCGAATTGTTTCATTAATTAAGAAATGTTAAAGATTTATTAAAATAACGTTCGTTCTAATGTTAAAACATTACTTTAATTCTTTTAAATCTTTGCATCGGTCTCTCCTTACGCTGTTAGGGGGGTGGCGGAAGGCGTGGTCTGGATTCAGCGGCGTAAACGCATTCTGACTTTAACGCGCTAGTGTGCGGTTATCTGACGGATGGGCTGCTCTTTTCTTTTGTTTAATTTTGTGACAAGATTTTGACTTTTACTTAACGCTCGCTTCAGATACTTTTTGTTTGTTTTAGAATACGGGTAAGATAAGTCAGATCTATTTGCTGTAACTTGTGAGAAAAGCTACCTTTTAATCTGTAATGATAGAATGTTGTAAAACGTTCGCTTCTGATGCTTTTTTTTGTTTTAGAAGATGGTAAGATAAGTCAACTCTATATTATTTAACTTTGTAATGTTATGCTATTGTTTTAACTAAGGTGTCAGATGCTTTGTTTGTTTTAAATAAACAAACACGTACACTTCTACGTTTTTAAACTAGTTAGAGTTCGTTACAACAACACTAGCAAGTCGTTGCTCATTTTACGTATGTTTTTTGTGTGCGTGAAAAACTCTAATAAAAACTTCCCTTTGTCCCGTTTAACACAGTTTCACAATTTAAAGTTTAAACACATAATAGTCTTCAATGGCCCACACAAAAACACGCTTCCCAAAACATTCATAAATACCTTAGAATCACTGGACAGTAAAAACAGATGCTCATTTAGATGGGTGGGGGCATGGACAAACAGGTGTCCAGTTTGGGTGGGAGGGAGGGGTGGGGGGGTCTTATCTTTATGAGAGGTAATAAATCAAATTTTTGGACACAAAGCACACTGGGATCTCTCTTTCTGCTCACGTGCTCTGATAATAATAGATTTGTAGGACTATAAAAAAAGTTATATCCGATTCGGTTTCATAGAACTGAATAAAAATAATATATTGATTGATATTTAATATTAATAGGCTATATTTTCTGTCCAATTTTGTGTTACTTTCAATAAACGTGGTTATTTTATTGGCTTGTGATTTTTAAATTCAGTATCATTAAAATTGAGTTAAATTAAAAAGTCTTACAAAAATGACTTAATATTATTTAATAAAATAATAAATAATTATTACAAAGCAGTTTTGGTTTCGGCCATTGATGTCACCTCTGATTCAACAACAAGGCTTCAGTTTAAGTCCAAGGCATTGGCTGCATTTTGGATTGGAGTGGAAAAGGACTACCCATTGCTGGACAGGAGAGCCCTGGCAATACTCCTTCCTTTTGCCACATCCTACCTATGTTAGATAGGGTTTTCTGCAGTTGCCTCAATCAAGACAAAATACAGATCAAAGCTGGACATTGAACATGAGCTAAGAGTGGCAGTCTCACAGCTGCATCCCCGATTTGAGAGGATCTGCAGCACAAGGCAAGCCCATCCCAGTCACTGAAAAGACTGTGGGACTAGTAAGAATAAGTCTAAATCCTGCAGTTCAAAAATGTTCATTTTTGACAACAAAGAGAAAATCTGTTGAAAACAATTAATACTGTTACATAGTTAATAATAATAATAATAAATAAATAAATGTTGAAGCTGCATGCTTTACTTGTAATGCTTCTACTATTGACTAGTTCCTTATTTATTTATTTATTTATTTTTTTCCAGTAAGTTGTCACACACCGAATTTGTGTTAATTACCATTAATGAATTACAATGTTTCAAACAAATCCTCCTGGAGGTGTGTTTGTGTGTATGTGTGGGTGTGGGGGGGGGGGCCTTCATTTTTTTTATTCTGCAAAAGGGGGGGCCGGCAGAAAAAGTTTGGGAACCACTGCTATAGTCAAACCACTGTTAAAAAAGCATCTTCTTGATCAGCATAATCTGAATAATTATAGACCCATATCTAAATTATCTTTCATCTCAAAAGTTTTGGAAAAAGTTGTTTATTCACAAATTTCATCTTACTTGAGTACTTTTAATATTTTTGATAGATTTCAGTCTGGGTTTAGAGAATTTCATAGTACTGAATCTGCCCTGGTGAAGGTTACTAATGATATTTTACTTTCCCTTGACTCTGGTTCTTGCTGTATCTTAATCATGCTTGATTTAAGTGCAGCATTTGATACAATAGATCATGACATCCTTCTTCAAAGACTTGATCAAATAGTTGGTTTTCAGGGATCTGTACTGAACTGGTTTGCTTCCTACCTTAAGGACAGATCTTTTTCAGTGAATCTGGGAAACTATTTCTCATCTCGGGCTAAAATGTCCTATGGTGTTCCACAGGGCTCTATTCTGGGTCCTCTTCTTTTCTCCTTATATATGCTTCCACTTGGTTATATTTTTCAGAAACATAAATTATCATATCATCTCTATGCCGATGATACTCAACTTTATTTTCCTATTAAAAACAATAACTGTTCTATGTCTACTCTGTTTGCATGTCTTCAGGACATTAAATACTGGATGGACTTAAATTTTTTACAGTTAAATAATGATAAAACTGAAATAATGGTGTTTGGTCCAACAGCTGTGTCAACTGGCATTGTCAAGCAGCTTGGCCCGATCATGTTAGAAACCTTGGTGTTGTCTTTGATCCTGTGTTGTCTTTTGATAAGCAGATTAGTACTGTTGTGAAAAGCAGTTTCTTTCAGTTAAGATCAATTGCTAGAATCAAGAAAATGCTTTCTATGAAGAACCTTCAAACTGTAATTCATGCGTTTATAACGTCAAGGTTAGATAACTGTAACTCACTTTATCTGGGTCTGCCTAAATCATCTTTGAACCGACTGCAATTGGTCCAAAATGCGGCAGCCAGATTATTGACTGGCACCAGAAAACGTGAGCACATTACCCCGGTTCTCGCCTCTCTACACTGGCTCCCGGTTCAGTTTCGTGTTGATTTTAAGATTTTGCTTTTTGTTTTTAAGGCTTTACATGGTTATGCTCCTCAGTATATCTGTAATCTCCTCACTCCGCATTCCACCTCTAGATCTCTTGATCGTCTAGTCAATTTCTTCTTCGGTTCCTCGTTCACATTTTAAAACGAAGGCGACTGGCTTTTGCTGTGGCAGCACCTAGGCTTTGGAACAGTCTTCCCCTCCACATTAGATCTTCTCCTTCTCTTTCTTTGTTTAAATCCGCTTTGAAAACCCATTTTTATTCTGTATGTTTTAATTCTGTTTGAGGGTGTACAATTTTATTTGTCCCTTTGTTTGTCTTGATTGGGTATGTTTTTACCTTGTTTTATATTTGTTGAACAGCACTTTGGTTGCAACTCCTGTTGTTTTAAATGTGCTTTATAAATAAATAAACTAAACTAAACTAAACTACTGCATTGTGGAAATTACCATGTATATGTGCACATCTAATCAAACAGACCTTGAATTATTTTTGATCTTGTTTGCTTTGTCCTTTCAGTCTTTTAAAGTCTTTTTTTGTATTGCTACAATATGTTGCTACAAACAAGCAATATGTTGTCTTGAGACTGATCCAGGTGAAATATCAATAAGAAGTCCTACAAAAAAAGTTTGCAGAAAGGTGCATGTTAGTACGGTAAAAACAGTTCAATGATTTGCAAAGATCACAATATAGTTTGGCTAAACATATGCGGACACCTGACCTGACCATTACACCTAACTGAGCATCCCATTAAAAGTGGGAATGCACTGAAAGTTGCTTTGTAATAACAATGTCAACCAAATGCATAAATGTGAGAATGTTAAAGTCGCTAAGTTCTTCCGTACATCCCATTAAATAATTAGCCTGAGGGAAGAAACTGTTCCTGTGTCTGGTCGTTCTGGTTCTCAGAGCTCCGTAGCGTCGACCAGACGGCAACAGTTATAATAGTTAATAATAATTAGTAGCCAAAATGTGCCCCCAAATTTTTAAACCCGTAGAGTAGTAACTTACTCGTGGTGTCTGTGGTCTTGCTGGCATCTCAGTCTTTAGGTTTTCTTGTAATCTTATGAATTTAACTTAATCCTTCATTTTTGGTAATATTTAAGCTTTCGTAGTCTCAGCTAGGTTAATTAAAATATCTCCATCAATTTCAGTCTGTTAAAACAACAGGAGTCATAAAATTATAGTTATAAAGGCAGTTATAAAGTACATACAAACAGTATTATTTTAATTCAATATACTACCTTGATAGGGACAATGGTGTCTCTTTTGAGAATTGATGATAATAGCGCTGCTGTCGTCCAGGTTCTTCACGAATGAAGTAGCGGCACGTGACCAAGCAATCAATGCAGCTCGCAGCGCCCTCTGTTGGTGAAAATAATCAATACACGAGTGCTCTGGTAACCAGCAGGCTAAAATCTTAAAGAATATCTTGAAATAAAACATCTGAGAAAAAGTCTTCAGGTGTAGTAACCATGGTATGTGTGGAATGATTAACTCTGGACCGGTAAACTGACTTAATATTGTGGCCACATTAACATCGTTTGTACTTAATTTTTCTACAATTCTGTGGCCCGTCGTCATTAATTCATTATGAAACACACAATTATGACATTACGTAGGTGTTATTTTCATAGCTTTTCAAAAAGATCGTAGTTTATTTGAAAGGTTTTGTTGTCTTACCTCAGATATTCGTGCTGCTCCACTGAGTGCCGCTGCTTGCGCTTGAATGTTTGTTTGTAACGGTTTTTCCGCGTGACCTCTGACCTCGCGCGAAACAGTTTCAGTGCTTTGCATTGCGTTACACACCAAGCCCAGAAACCCTCGACCTGGTTTAAATTGTTTTTGTTTTGTTTGTTTTTATTCTCAAAATCGAAACAATATAATCAAAATAGTAATAATAATAGTATAATAATGATAATGATAAAAACAACAACAATAATTAAACTACTAATAAAGAAAGAAAGAAAAATCTTGCTGATGAAACCTTACACAACACATAGACTTGCTTCACATTTGAAGGAGTGTTACAGAATGACATAATGGTGTTCCTCAATCATATAGGCAATAGCAAAGCTAGTATTGATCATCTATGAGTATTGATACTTACCAGCAACATAAACTAATATACGTTGATCAGGCGTGTCACACTCGTTAATATCCGACACTAACGTTACGTGATATAGCGGTGTCTCATCACTGCAGGAGAGAGAGAGATAAACACGTTTTTGTTTCATTAAGTGTTTGTGTGGTAAATGCAAGGCCATGGTCACAGCTGAGGAAAGTCAGTGCTGCAGGGAGTGTAGTGTCTTCCGTCTCTTTCTGAAGAATTACGCACAGTCTTGAAGTTTGATTCCAGAAGAAAAGACTTTATTATCTATATAGCGAGAATAAAGCCGAGATCCTTTCTGCAGAAAAGTCTCTCGATTGTCTCTGGGCTTTGGTATATATACACCAGTTTTTTAAGGCAGGTTTCCTATACATTAGAAGCCCCTCTCATGCATACCCTTCTACATTTCGCTTGCGTTGGCAAACCTATCTCTTCCTTGGGAGCTGAGACTTCCTAGACTTGTTATGGTAAAGGAAAAAGCTCCCCTATATTTTTCCAGATGTTTCCAGTTTGTACATTTTAGCCACATAGGCACTTTTAACACAGAGGCCTTTAGAACATAATAGAGGATTAAAAAGGATATATAAATGGCAAGATCAGAACCAAACGTCTCTCTCTTCACTTGACTAAGAGAGAGTAAAAGATTCTGTCTCCTTTCCCTTTTTATCATATAGAAAACAATGTTATAAGCATGAGCGTGCATTTGGTTCAGCGCTTGCCTGTGGTTGTCACAGTTATGTATATTAAAACATAAAAATACATTCAAAATATAATACATTGAATATCCCAAGAAAAATAGTTCGGATCTGTTGATCTTCAGCCCAGATACTTTGCGCATCGTAGAGGGCCATACATGGGCATAGGTTGTGCTAGTTCTTACACCCAGGATTTGGCTCTTCTTTACACCTCTTCTTCATAGTCATCAGAGTCGCTGGAACTGTCCTCCAAAGTTTGTTCATTTGAGATCAGCTTGTTTAGCAATCCTTCATAATACTCATCCAAGTTCCTTTCTGTGATTATTCGTTGGTTGTTCGGGAATTTTATCATTTCCATTTGTTTAACAGTAGCATTGACGACCAATGTTCTCAGTACTGGTAATACACAGCAAAATAATAATCCTCCCATTAGTATAGCAGCTCCTAAAAACATTCCCAGTTTAGCAATCCATGCTCCCCATGCTCCAAATTTCAAATCAAACCAATCCCATATCCGTTGGTCCCTTCCTGCATTTGCTGTAACTTCAGCTCTTAATTTTTTAATTGTAATCATCACTTCACTAAAAGCTCCTCCAGGGGCAGTATTATTGGGTATGAAAGTGCAACATTGATCTCCAAACATGATACAGACTCCTCCCTTATCAGCTAAAAGCCAATTCAGGGCCTGTCTGTTTTGCCATGTCATTCTACTTGTCGCGTGCACTTGTTCTCCTAATAGGGTCAACGCATCGTCAGTGTAATTTAATGAATCTTTGTTGGTTATAATAAATGTAATTAATCCACTCTACATTTTTGTTAGGCGTGATCCAAACAAATATTGATTCAAAACCTGCTTTCACTTCATCTCTTGCCTTAAATTCGTTAGGAATCCCTCTCGGTTGTCCAATTGCGTCTAAATATACCTTGGGGTCCGGCTCATAACCTCTTTTGATTCTGTTGTCTTCCTTGCTATCGCTTTGTTCTGTTCCCCATTGTGCCATGTTAAGTTCTTGAAGTAATCTTACTCTTACGCACATACCTTTCCATCCTACCGGTAAAGAAGGCAACACTGTCTCACCTCCACAGATCCAAAAGAAATCTGCTATTATTAGTGATTGATCTTCATAAATTTCTATAGAAGGCAAGGCAATAGTTTGATTTTCACATTCTTGAGGTGTTATTTTATTCCTTTTCTTTTTTCCAAGTGCTAAAAGTTCTGGAGCTCTAAAAGGAAGTCTAGACTTCCAAGAATTTTTCTTATCTATATACCAAACTATAGCACATTTGCCCTTGAACTTGCCTACATCTTGTGTTCCTTTCGGTTTATGAAAGCACTCATATTCTTGTTTATAATCTATGCCATACCATTTTGGAATCTCTACTTTCCTTTTTTCAATTTTTATATATTGGCCGATGTCCGAATATTGACACAAAGATCCCCAGAGTGGTCTAAAAAAATGATTTGTTAATTTAGGATTTCCTAAAAATCCTAGACATTCAGCAATACAATATGGTCTAGTGAAATCTGTCAAAGGACAAAAGTTTCTCCCAAATTCGGCACATTTTTGGTAGTCATATGGATTTGGTACGGCTATTACTTTGTTTAACGGAGATTTGGAGCATAGCAAGCAATTTTCTTTCTTTGTTTCTCTTGCAGTAAAAGCTGCCCATTGATACCATTCATTATTTTGAGCTGTTTCCCATAATTCATCATTTTGCCTAACTACTTCATCCCCCTGCATCTCATAATCTGTGTCTATATGATTTTTGATTAGCATTAGCTCTGTCGAGTTGATATCTTTACCACTGTTATCCAAAGGTTTAAAAGTTAATTGAAGGGAAGTCTGATTGCTTTCTATTGGTTGAGCTTGGAGTTGCATTATTAAGTACATTAGGCATAAGATGGTCTTCAGACACATTATCGGATTTATCCTCTTCCCTTTCCTGTTCCTCTGACAGGAAGACTGGAGCTCCTTGTGAATCATTTTCTGTGCTATCGTTTGTTTGCACTTCACCCTGCGTTTCAGGTTCCTCCTTGTCACTTTCTGCTGCACAGTCTGTCGGTCTGTTTTCCTCCCTTTCCGTCTTTTTCTTGGGAACTCTCGTGCAGTGGTTTAGATGATACCACGTTGTACTTCCCTCCACTTGTACTGCTGTCGGAGTTGCTCTCACCACTGTGTACAGGCCCTCTCTCCTCGGCTCATTCCATTTTCTCCGGAACACCCTCAGATATACTTGGTCACCTGGAACAACTAGACACGTTGTTTCCGTTTCCTCGCTGGGCTCTTTTCTTTTTTCCTGTGAATAGATAGCTTTATGTATGGCAGTTAGTTTCTTCATATATGAACGAAGTTCCATTTGTAGCTGCTCTAGAGGCGGTCCTTTGTAGGTGTAACGGGGCTGACGAGACGTGAGACATGTGGATCCATGTGCAAGCTTTTATTGGCAAGAGACGTGGTCATAACAGGCAGGGTCAAACAATGGCAAACAGGTATGGCAGGGACAAGACAAAGAGTAATCCTAGAGCAAGCAAAGGTCGGTCGACAGCGAACAGTATCCGAAGGGGCCAGGCAGAGAGATAATCCAGGGAACACGGGCTAGAATCCAAAGGGGGTGCAAACAGTGTCCGAACAGATAGACAGGGGTAAATACAGGGAACACAGACTAGAAAATAACAAACGTTCCGTAAAGCAGCTGACACTAGGGGAGTGAAAAACACAGGACAATACAGGAACAGAACAGAAACACGGAATGACACAGAAAGGGTTAATCCAGGAAACACGGGCTCTGTAAAGTTGCTACGGCTTGCGGAGCGGTAAACACATTCAATACTCGGCAGAGAGGCAGAGAAAGTCCAAGGCTTATAAAGCGTGTGTGATCAGTATGTGCGTGGGATCAGGTGTGCGTGTGATTAGTGCAATGAGTGATTGGTGACAGCAGTGATCAGTGTTGGATGATGGGAAATGGAGTCCATGTGGTGAGCGAGTGACCTCTGGTGGTGAATGGACGGAAGTGCATACCAGATTCGTGACAGAGATAGCCTGGGAACTAAGGAGAATGGAGACACAAGGAGGAGACAGAACATGCACAGACACAAGGACTGAGGTAGGGAACATAGAAAGTTTATAATTAATCTCCATAGCAGTGACTGGATAGAACGAGAGTTCATTGACGGCCTCCTTAGCCGTGACAGGACAGAACGAGAGTTCACTGACGGCCTCCATAGCCGTGACAGGACAGAACGAGAGTTCATTGACAGCCCTTCTGGCTGCGACAGGACAGGCAGAGGATTCACAGACGGCCTCCACAGCCGTGACAGGGCAGGACGAGAGTTCAGGGACGGCCTCCCTGGCCGAAACAGGACAGGACGATGAATCAAGGATGGCCTCTATGGCCGTGGCAGAGCAAGACGAGAGTTGGTGAGTGGATACCACTGACACCTCCGGAGGTTCTGCAGCGGTTGCCGCGACCTCTGGAGGTTCTACAGCGGTAACAGTCTCCTCGACCGCAACTCGACAGACCGAGAGAACATTGCAGGGCGCCACCACCATACAAGAGGCTGAGGCGAGCCCGGCCGCTTCGGAAGGTTCTGCAGCGTGTGCCGCCACCTCGGGCAGTTCTGCGGTGGTGTACGCAGCCCAAACGCAACATAAAGTGATTCCCATCAGGGGAAGTGCCTCGGACAGGGGAATATGCATAAGAACAGGAGGGTTAGTGTGAGTTGGTTTGGGGATACCAGCCGTGCGTGCAGACACCAGCGGTACATCCCTCAAACTAGACATCAAATTGGGATAGTGGAAGACTGACCTTGATGATCTGGGTGTGTCAGCCCGGACGTGACGTGACTCTGGAAGGTCAGCCGTGACGGACTGCTGTGACTCTGGAAGGTCAGCCGTGACGGACTGCTGTGACTCTGGAAGGTCAGCCGTGACGTGCTGCTGTAGCTCTGGACGAGCAGCCGTGACGTGCTGCTGTGGCTCTGGACGAGCAGCTGTGTCGTGCTGCTGTGGCTCTGGACGAGCAGCTGTGACTTGTCTTGACTTGTGAAGATCAGCTTTGACTTGGCTGGACTTGTGAAGATCAGCTTTGACTTGGCTGGACTTGTGAAGATCAGCTGTGACTTGGCTGGACTTGTGAAGATCAGCTGTGACTTGGCTGGACTTGTGAAGATCAGCTGTGACTTGGCTGGACTTGTGAAGATCAGCTGTGACTTGGCTGGACTTGTGAAGATCAGCTGTGACTTGGCTGGACTTGTGAAGATCAGCTGTGACTTGGCTTGATTCATGACGATCAACAGTGACTTGGCTTGATTCATGAAGATGAACGTTGACTTGACTTAGCTCTTTACTGGCAGCAATGACATGACGGGGTGTTGTTATGGCCGCCATTTTGTGAGCGCACGCTGATACGTCTGCCATTTCCGTCACAGACGCAGCGTCGCGTTCCTCTTCCATGACACCCACAGTAAACAAAGAGCCAGCACACCGCAAAGCATAGTCCATAAAATCCCTTAAACTAACATTAACTCTTTAACGCGTACGATCACACCGGTGTGATCAGTCTTGGCTGGTCCCTGGAGCGTACGATCACACCGGTGTGATTAGAACTTTCAGTGAGTCACGTCATCAACTGCTGAAATTCAAATCTGCTTTCTAGCGCGGAGCCAGATCAGACGCGCGAGCGCTTGTAATATTATCACTTATGCAGTGTTTTCAACCATATAATGCTTATTTAAGGTTTCAGACATTTAAATACACATAAGTACTAGCAAAGCCATACATTTATAGTTTGTAAAATATGCGCTGATGTCTATGGAAGCAACAATAATAAATCCTTACAAATATAATCTGACGACATGTTTTATTGATATCATATACACATAGTGTAAGTAACAATAAAGTTTACTCTGCTCTTCTCCCAGTTTACTGGAGACTTATTTTAACGTGTTTCGGGAGGAGAGGATGAATTTACGTGTTGTAAATCCCACAGCTGGATTCAGCGCGAGCAAACATGGCGGCGCCCATCACCCGGTATAGATCAACTAACACGATCATTATAAACGTGTTTAAACAACCAAACACATTTACTTGCACATATTTCAGAATCGGAATATCAGATATTTAATAATATAGCGAGTATGTTTGTGAATATTAATAATAAAAAAAGGAAAAACGAAATAAAAGCAATCCATGTGTCATACAGCGCTATTACGGCTGCGGTGTGTCACATGACAAGCATGACGCGTCGCCATGGAAACAATAAGGCTATAAATTCTAAAATAACGGTTGCCTAAAAAAACTCACGCCTGGGGCTCAGCTAGAATATTTTAAACTCACGTGCGAAAGGGTTAAATTTTCCCTCAGGTAACCATGACTTTATGGGTTCACTTAGTCTAAAACGGAAAATGTCCTTTAAGACAACCTCATCAAAAGGAATCCTAAACGCCAGCTCACCGAATTGAATGACGTACTCTTCAATAGATGAACTACCTTGTCGCAGATCGAGCAGCTGGTCGAATAGATCCATACCTGGCCAGGGTTCCTTGGAAAAGCCGCTGGATCCTTGTGTGGCCGAGTATTCTGTAACGGGGCTGACGAGACGTGAGACATGTGGATCCATGTGCAAGCTTTTATTGGCAAGAGACGTGGTCATAACAGGCAGGGTCAAGCAATGGCAAACAGGTATGGCAGGGACAAGACAAAGAGTAATCCTAGAGCAAGCAAAGGTCGGTCGACAGCGAACAGTATCCGAAGGGGCCAGGCAGAGAGATAATCCAGGGAACACGGGCTAGAATCCAAAGGGGGTGCAAACAGTGTCCGAACAGATAGACAGGGGTAAATACAGGGAACACAGACTAGAAAATAACAAACGTTCCGTAAAGCAGCTGACATTAGGGGAGTGAAAAACGCAGGACAATACAGGAACAGAACAGAAACACGGAATGACACAGAAAGGGTTAATCCAGGAAACACGGGCTCTGTAAAGTTGCTACGGCTTGCGGAGCGGTAAACGCATTCAATACTCGGCAGAGAGGCAGAGAAAGTCCAAGGCTTATAAAGCGTGTGTGATCAGTATGTGCGTGGGATCAGGTGTGCGTGTGATTAGTGCAATGAGTGATTGGTGACAGCTGTGATCAGTGTTGGATGATGGGAAATGGAGTCCATGTGGTGTGTGGTGTGAAAGTCCATGTGGTGAGCGAGTGACCTCTGGTGGTGAATGGACGGAAGTGCAGACCAGATTCGTGACAGTAGGGACCTCTACAATATGGCACAGGCATGGGTCGACCCGTAAGCATTTCATGCGGTGTTAAGTGCGTGGTTCGGTTAGTTTGCATGCGATAGCTCATTAGTGCTAGAGGTAAAGCATCAATCCAATTAAGTTTAGTACTTTCACATATTTTGTTTATTTTGGCCTTGATAATTCCATTCAATTTCTCTACCTGTCCTTGACTTTGAGGATGGTAAATGCAATGCATTTTTTTTTGTATGAATGCCGAACCGTTATCTGAACTTATTTCTGATGGTATCCCAAATCTAGGAATTACTTCTCTTGTTAGAAATTTGATTACTGTCCCTGCTCCTAGATCTGCTGACGGTACTGCCTCCACCCATTTGCTAAATCTGTCAACAATCACCAGCATGTATCTTTTACCTTGTACTCGCTTTATCATGTCCACGTAGTCCATGACCAGATGTTTAAAGGGCCCTTCAGGCACTGGTATATGCCCTATTGGTGTCGTTATCCCTTTTCTCACATTGTACTTTGCACAAATTTCACATGTAGACAAGAATTCATCTACCGTTGCATACAAATAAGGAGACCAATATCCTTTTGGTTTTTAATTTTTCTTACTACTTACCCCCTTGCGCAATGGTCAAAACCATGCGCATCTGCGATAAGAATATTCAAAAGTGAAATTGGTGCAACTATGTGTCCTTCATGGTGTACGCCAGATCTCTTGTGAGTCTTTTTTGGCCCCCCTTTGATGCCACATAGTTTGTTCGTAGGGACCTGCTTGTTGCTGAATTCGAATTATATCATCCAATTGAGGTTGAGGTTCTATAAATACTACAGGTGCTAATACTGCTATTTGACATCCTGAAGCCTTTTTTGCCTGTAAATCTGCTGCATTGTTTCCTTTAATGACATAATTATTTCCTTTTTTGTGTGCTTGACATTTGATTATTGCTAATCTTTTCGGTACCATCATAGCAGAAATGAATTGCCCTATTTGCTCACCATGTTGGATGGGAGTCCCATCACTCTTTTTGAAACCTCTTTGTTTCCACACGGCACCAAACAGGTGACATACACCATGAGCATATGCTGAATCAGTGAAAATGTTAGCAGTTTGTCCTTGTGCTAACTGACATGCAGCTGTAAGAGCTTTTAATTCAGCTAATTGAGCAGAACAAGGTTGTACACAATGCTGTGATATTACTGGTACAAATTCTTTCTTGTTCTTCTTCACTACTGAATATCCTATGATTTCCTTCATGGTCTCTAAAGCTAGATCCATCTACAAAGTAAGTGACTTCTGCTTCAGGAATGGGTGTTGACTCAAGATCTGGTCTTAATCTGGTAAATGCCAATGACTCATTCACACAATCATGAGGTTTTCCTTCAAAAGACAAAGGGATCAAGTCTGCTGGATTGACTGTATGACATCGCTTAATAGTTACGTCTGGATACGTAAGCAATGAGGAGTAAGCCAAAATTCGAGCCTGTGTTAAAACAAATTTCCCTTGTTCTAATAGTTCTACAGTTTTGTGATGAGTGTAAATGGTTAGTGGGTACCCCATAGTTATTGTGGATGCTTTTTCATAAGCATAATATACTGCCGCTAGGCCCTGTTGGTAACATGGAGGATATCCTTGAGCCACATTATCCAGCTTTGTGCTGTAATAAGCTATTGGCTGCTTTTTCCTCCCACTGCAAGTCTCTTGCATTAGTACAGCTGATGCATAACCATCAGCTCTATTGGTCACATACAGATGAAACATTTTATTATAATTTGCTGTTCCTAGTGCAGGTGCCTGTTGTAATTCTTTTTTCATCGTTTCAAATGCCAGTAGTGCATCTGTATTCTATATTAAAGGATTGCTTAGATGCTGAATTCCTGCCTGTTTCATCATTTCTCTCAATGGTCCTGTTTTTACTGCATAGTCTTCTATCCAGTCTGAACTAAAGCCAGTCATTCCTAGAAAAGTCATCATTTGTCCTACTGTTTGAGGCATTGGCGTTTTACTTATGCCTTCTAATTGAGTGGGTGCTATAGCTCGAGTGCCATATGCAATCAATCTTCCTAAGTATTCAACTTGAGGTTGACAATACTGTATTTTGTTTTTGGACACTTTGTGTCCTCCTTGCACCAATTTTGTTAAGACTTTAATGGAATCACTGTGACATTGTTCTAACGTAGATGCAGAAACGAGTAAATCATCCATGTACTGTATTAGCGTTCCGTCTATTACAAGATCTTCTAAATCGGCCTTTAGCACTTGATTGAATAAATGAGCCGAATGTTTGTATCCCTGAGGAATTCTTGTATAGCTATATTTTTTACCTGCATATGTAAATGCAAACAGGTATCTACTCTCCTCTGCTAATGGCACACTAAAGTAGGCAGAGCAGAGATCAATTACGGTAAAGTATTTGGCATTAGGAGGGACGTTCGTTAGTAACGTATGTGGGTTTGGCACATCAGCTGGCAAATCTTCAACTATTTCATTGCTCGTAAATCATGAACAAGACGCCATCGGTTTTTGTCTGCTTTTAGTATAGGCATAATTGGAGTATTACAGTAACAGCAACTAGACATACTCCTGCCTTCACTAAACCTTCAATATTGTCTTTTGTGCCTGCCTCAGCTTCTGGTTTTAAAGGATATTGTGCTTTGGTTTGAGTTGAACTCTTACTGGATTAGCTGATTTTATTAATCCTACATCAGTATCATGTTGTGACCACAATTCAGTTGGTACCTGTCTCTCCATTTCTCTAAACAATTCAGTTTCAGTATTGTTTAGTAATTCAGATGTTGTGGTCATTTGTGTCAAATTCTTTTGACTGATTTCTACTTCCTGTGGAATACCTAGCAAACTGGTTGCACACAAAATTTTGATGTAATTTTTGTCAGCTGAATGAAAAATCAACGGATGTTCTGTTGATTCCCATTTGCTTTTTCCTGCTTCTTTCATCATTGGTCCTAAATCTTTTGTTTCCCAGTTTTTTCTTACATATATTGCAATATGTGGGACAGAATCAGTTACATTGAACCATTTTTCCACAAATTCACTGTTTGGAATATTTAAAGCCGCCCCTTGTTTACCTACTATGATATACTCAGAGACTGTTTCAACTTTTTTACCTTTTGTTTCTTCTTGCCATTTTTGTTCTATTTTTTCATCTCTATCTGGATCATAGATCATTGTACAATGCTTCAGGAATCTGTGCTTCAATAAATTTTCCCCATTTGTTTACTGTCTGTCTCGCATCTTGTTCTATCTGTCCTATCCAATAGACATTTGCTTTTGGCTCTGCAACCACCATTTGTGTTTCTGTTTCTATTGCATCGATAAATATTCCTTCTGAAGAACACCAAATTTGTAACCCCAATTTGCATAATGCTTCTCTTCCTAACAAGTTGATAGGAGTTTGATTTGATACAAGAATGGGCATTGTGATACTTTGATTTTTTTGTTTGTAGACACACTGGAGCTGTCATCGGAATTAATTCCAGGCACAAAAGACAATTAATTAACTTACCAAGCCTTTCGATCCACAAGAACTGGAAGCTGCAATGAACATGCTGAAACCTGGGAAAGCAGCAGGAACCGACGAAGTACTGACGGAAATGATACAGCACCTGGGACCTAAAGCAAAGACCTGGCTCCTAGAAATGTTGAACTCATGCATGGCAGAGAAAATAATCCCACCGGCATGGAGAAAGGCCAAGATAGTTGCAATTCTCAAACCTGGAAAGGATCCATCATCCCCAAAGAGCTACAGACCAATCTCACTCCTCTGCATCACCTACAAGCTCTATGAGAGGCTATTACTCCAACGCCTTATGCCAGTTATAGACTCTAAGCTCACTAAAGATCAAGCTGGTTTCCGTCCCGGTCGCTCCTGTGCTGGGCAGCTATTAAACCTCACCCAACACATTGAGGATGGTTTTGAGTGTAAACTCATCACTGGAGCAGCTTTCATAGATCTTACTGCTGCCTACGATACTGTCCAGCACCGCACCATGATTAGGAAACTTTTTGACATGACTGGTGATCTTGACCTGTGTCAAATCATCAAAAGCCTCCTCAACAACAGGCGCTTCTTTGTCCAATTAAATGACAAGAAGAGTAAATGGAAAGCCCAAAAGAACGGCCTACCACAAGGCAGTGTACTGGCCCCCCTCCTCTTCAACATCTATACTAATGACCAACCACTTCACTCACAATGCCGTCGTTTTATTTATGCGGACGATCTCTGCATCACCACCCAACAGGAGAACTTCCAGAAGATTGAGCCTATCCTGGAAAGTGCCCTCCAAGAGATGACAACCTACTACAAAAACAACCACCTGAAACCCAACCCATCAAAAACCCAACTATGCAGTTTCCACCTCAAAAATCGAGATGCGAAAAAAGAACTGAGCGTCTCATGGGATGGCTACAAACTCTCCAACCACCCTCACCCTGTGTACCTGGGAGTCACACTCGACAGGACTCTCTCTTTCAAAACTCACCTCCAGAACACCAAAGCCAAGATCAACACTCGCAATAACATCCTGCGGAAACTGGTCAACTCAAAATGGGGTGCCGACCCACCAACCATCCGTGCAACTGCCTTAGCCCTGTGCTTCTCCACAGCCGAACACGCTGGCGTGCTCAAGCTGGAGCCGCTCCCACCATACCAAACTGATTGACACTGCCCTCAACGACACCTGCCGCATTATCACGGGATGTATAAAGACAACGTCAGTCCGTGCCTCTACGCTCTAGCTGGCATTGCCCCCCTACATCAGGCGATCCATCATCGCCCAAGGCGAGCGGAGAGCACAGGAGTTTGACACCAGGCACCCCTGCACGGACACATAGCACCCCACCCGTCTGAAATCGAGAGCCAGTTTCCTGCTGACAGTCCCTCCTCTCCAGACAACCAAAGAAATAGCAAGGACCAACATTTGGAAAGATGATTGGAACCAGCTAATTATACGAGCTCAGGATTGGATGGAGAGAGGAATCACCCCGACTGAATGTCTCGCCAGCGGGCACGATCTCCCATGGCTAACCTGGAAGACCCTCAACAGACTACGAGTGGAACAGGGGAGGTGCAAAGCACTTATGAAAACATGGAACCACCAGACAGACGACACATGTAGCTGTGGAGCAGTTCAGACAATGTCCCACCTACTGGAGTGTGAAAACGCCCCCCAGTGCAGCCCCCAGGACCTGGCTGAACCGACCCCATCAGCTGTGACCTGCGCTAGATACTGGCAGAACGACATCTGAAATTGCAACGGACTCGAAAAGAAGATCGGAATTAATTGCATTTGTCCCGAGAATCCTACTGTCTTTGTGAATTTTCCAGACAAGGGGAGATGTGAAGCAAATTTTGAATTTAAACAAGTAAAAATTGCTCCTGTGTCTAGCATCATAGGTGTGTTTTTACCTTCTATTTTAATTTGCATAATAGGCTCTTGATCTGCTTTGGTTGTTAACATTGGTAACTGGTTCTCCCCTGTAGAATTCTCTGGGCACCCCTAGTATCCCTGATTTGGTCCCCTCCACGGATTAACAGGGCCTTCTCCTGTACCTCGATCGGACTGCTGCCAGCCTTCTTCTCTGCCCCCTCGAGGGTACTGTTGGTATGACAAGGTGGGACAATTATATCTGATATGTCCGGGCTGGTTGCACACCCAGCACAAATCCGGAGGCCCAGTATTAGGTCTGCCCCTTCCTCTCTGGCCTCTCTGTGTTGGTCTTTTTCTCCATCCCATTGGAGCTGGCTGTTGGGGGTAAACATTAATTATGGGTACAGGAAGCTGGTGTGTGTTTGGTGGGCCTGCTGCAGATGGGTTTGCCTGAACAGTTGGTTGCGGAGCACTTACAGGAGACATAACTGTCATTTGTTCCTCTCCCTCTTTCACCATCGGAGCTTGAATTTTTATTTTATTTTTCTTTGTCAGCTCTTCAAGCTGTAGTTGAGTTAGCTTGCGTTGTAGCTCTTTCTCTTGGGTCTTGAGCTTTAGTTCATTCTTTCTGTGTTGCTCCACTGCATGTGTCACATGATCACAAAATTCTTTATGAGTTTTTGAGTTCAAGCCAACAACGTCTTCTAGCCTGCTTTTTACGGCTGGAGGCATAGCTTCAATCACAGCTTGTCTGAATAGTGTGGCCATTAACGGGTCTCCCTCAGGATTTATTTCAGTCTCTTGTTTCCAGTTTTTCAACTGTCTCTGGACCTATGTGGTTGGATTTTCTTTATCACCCAATTCTCGTCCCTTTAATGACTTAGGATCCAGTCTGATCGGATACTCAAGTCTCAATGCTTGCCACACTGCTGGATGAAATGCATCAAAAACAATCCCATCCATATTGTGAGAGTTCACCGCTCTGTCTAGAGTGGCTGCTTGCAAAATTTCATCCATCTTTGCTCCTCCTATAATTTTGGCCAGCAATGCTTTAATGTCCCCCACAGCCAAAAGTTTACCCGTCGTTTCCTCCTCAAACACCCTGATCCATTTCCCAGCACCCGCATGTATAGCGGGAAGGCGAGCAATCAGTCCTTCGAGGTCCTGAGGAGCCCACGGCACATATTGTCCCTGTGCACCTTTAATTAAAATCGGAAGCTGTGCAGCCAGTGGTCTAAGTGTTCCTTTTTCTCTTCCCTGTTGCCATTTTCTTGTATCAAATATCTCTCCTTCAACATTAATTTCCTCATTGCTGTCGAACAGCTTAATTCTCCGTCTCTCCAATTCATTTTCTTGTTGAATTTTCTTGCCTGATTCTCTAATTTTTTGACCCATTTCTTGTTCAATCATTTCTACTTGTGCTTTAATTTCACAATCTTTTCTCCTTAATCTTTCTAACACTTCCTCATATCTCGTTTTATCTTCCTGGTCTGATTTCATCGTTTCTAAGGCTATTCAGGCTTGCTTGTAACAATCCATAGTCAGATATTTTTCACTGTCCTTTTTCTGTTCTCTACTCCCTGCTTTTACATCTGGTTCAAATTCAACTTGACCTTCGACCTCTATTCCTCCCAACACATCAACTTTTCCCTTGAGAATCGGTAATAGTTTTTCTCCTGACGGATAAGGAGGAGGTTGAGAAAATAGCATCTCTTTTTTGCATGTTTCTCTGTCTGCCTCCTTCAAAATTTTCCTGGCCTGTTTTATACTTTTTAACGTGTTCTCCTTCTTTTTTAAACATAGCTAACACCTCTTTTTCTTTTTCTCTTTTTCCTTCTCTTTTTTCACGCTTCTTATTGATACAGTTAGTTTTGTAATTCTTTATCAGAGTTTCCATTTCCTCACACAACGCTACATCAAACGTCCCTTCCTTTGGCCATTTTGTAATTTTATTCTTTGTTCTCTTTTGCCATTTGTCTGAGATTTTATTTATCATGTCCTTACACAGAGGATATTTCAATCCTAATATCTCTACCGGAGTGGCTGCCATATTTTCTCCTCCGATCCTTCTGTCCTATTTTTTATTCTATTTATTTTATATAAATGTTACCACTATTTTTAAATTAATTTTAGTATCTTGCCTCTTGTCTTAGTGTTTTCTATCTGATGCATGAACACTTTCTTTATATATTTTTTTTTCAACTTTATTTTATGATCACACAGTATTCATAAAATCTTTAATAATTATTTATTTATTTTTCTATTAACTATTGCCTCTTCTGTTTTATCTAGTGTGCACTTATTATTTTTAATGTTCTTCATTTCAACTTCCTATCTTAATCACTCCTCCTCCACAGCACTGCTCTCAGAAAGTTTTCTCTCCCTCCTGATCTTTTCTCACACAGACACCCAACATAAGATCTTATAACACATCTGAATTCAATCTTTATTGACCCTATTCCTAGAAACATTCATACCACTAAGTCCCTTTATTTTCATTTACTCTTTATTTATTTATTTGAGAGCTCATTCCTTCATACAGCATCCTTTTATTTATAAGGACTTCCTCACACAAATTATCCCTTTATTTCATAGGGCTTATCAATCGTTCATCCCTTTTGGGTGTGTCAAGAGCTGCGGCCCTTCTCCACTTGGGAAAAAGGCACACTTCTCTCCCCAAACCCAATCGGAATTTATTCGTTTTCTCATTCACTCTCAGTCTTTCACACCCACACGCATTCGAACACGGACACAGTTTCAAACATTCTTCAAAACAAAACAACAAGACAAAGCTTTTTTTCTCTCTCGAGTATTCACCTGCTCCAGAATACTGGTTTTCTCACTGCAACCCCTCTTTATTCTCTCTTTCTCAGTAAAAAAACAAGACTCTGCCAGGAATTTTCATGCCTACCTAAGCTGACCTCTGACCTTAATCAGAGCGGTATCCGTAGGTCTCGTGCGCTCACTCCCTCACATAGGCCCAGATTTAATAAACATACTCCATTGCTAGCAATGTATGTCTGCCTACACCATCCAGTTTCAATTTAGGCTACTTATCAAGGCCATAAACAATAAACTAGATAAATGCATGCAGTTATTTCTTCTAGAATAAAACTCCCTTTTGTTCTTTTCTTTAAATTTAGAATTTTGGAAGAGCAAAATTTAAGTGTCTTACCACTCAGAGCAGACTGGCAAACATCACAAAATTATATAAGCAAAAATGCTTACCTGTGGCCACTTTTTTGTGCTGTTCGTCAAAATTCTGCTCCAAGCGGTCGTCCACTCTGCTGCTCTGTTCCGATCCTGTTTGTGACGGCAAATGTAGTGTCTTCCGTCTCTTTCTGAAGAATTACGCACAGTCTTGAAGTTTGATTCCAGAAGAAAAGACTTTATTATCTATATAGCGAGAATAAAGCCGAGAACCTTTCTGCAGAAAAGTCTCTCGATTGTCTCTGGGCTTTGGTATATATACACCAGTTTTTTAAGGCGGGTTTCCTATACATTAGAAGCCCCTCTCATGCATACCCTTCTACATTTCGCTTGCGTTTGCAAACCTATCTCTTCCTTGGGAGCTGAGACTTCCTAGACTTGTTATGGTAAAGGAAAAAGCTCCCCTATATTTTTCCAGTTGTTTCCTGTTTGTACATTTTAGCCACATAGGCACTTTTAACACAGAGGCCTTTAGAACATAATAGAGGATTAAAAAGGATATATAAATGGCAAGATTCACCTTGATTATACTTGATTAATTCAGATCATTAACAATAAAAATCTTCTTCAGGAGTTAGATACATACTGGGCTTTAGTGGAGAATGTGACCCCCACACTTGATGTGTAGTGTCTGACTCTGCACCCAGGCTGAGGCTTGCTCTCTGAACCCATATGTGCTACAGATAACCTCAGACAGGAGCACAGACCTCTCCAGGCCAGCAGACATCATAACTAAATCATAACAAATGTTATTTCATAGCACTGTTAATACCCAACTAAAAACACAACATTACAACTGTTAATTAACACACACATACATACATACATACACACACACATATATATATATATATATATATATGTGCACCAAACATATACTACCGAAAGAAAAATATACCGTCGAACCCATTTAAAAACATTTAACAATCTTTCAGTCTGGGTATCACACTAATGTGTTGTTGAAGTGTGTTAAATCGTGAATGCTATGCTAGATACATGCCAACCGCCTGATCTTGTTGATCCTCTGGAGGGATCTGGAAAGAGTGCAGGTGTAGTGGAAGACAAGACAGTGCTGTGTTCTCGTGGAGCCTGTGGTGACCTGCAGTATTCCTCTCTCAGACAGCATATGCTGGGAGAAGCAAGCAAAAGTTTAGATCACATTCTCTGCTGACCATACTTTTCCACTCGGCCTCCATCACATCTGCATCTCCGTTAGCTGCAGTCCAGTAGAGGTGGTTCCTAACAGCTGGCCTCCACAGCTTCATATCTTCACACTCCCATCTTCCAAAGCCTTAAACACACCACATGACAAAAAATTACCAATTAGCTGTGCAAACAATGTTACTAAGCTGTCACTAGACTTAATGGTTATAATATTAGCAAACTGAGGTTAACTTACCAGCTATGTCTTCTCATATAGTAACGTTTTTATACGGTTTTTAAAAATATAACGATATTGCTAACGCTTACAAGCTAGCTGTGGTGCTTTACAACAACTTATATACATCTCGTTGCGTCTCATTATTTAAATAATTAGAAAATGTTAAAAAGCAAGTCTTACGGTGCACAGTTGACATTTTCGTGGAGCAGCAACTCTGACGGATCCGTGAGCATCATGTCTCCGCCGGCGGCCGAACAACAGTCTGACCGGTATCCGATGAAGCTGCTGTGTGCACCGAAGAAACCGCAACAGCTCGGAGTCTCACTCGCTTCTTGCTTTGATATCCCATGCTGAACTGCATCATATCATCATATTATCGGGATGATAATCTTCCGGTATATAGTGATCGCTAAATTACACACCACCGTTTGAAGCAGATGCAGTCTCTTCAGCTGCACAAATGCACAGAGGCCTGGAAGATACCGTCCTATTTCTTGTCAGGAAACCTTGTGGACTCGATGTCCTGACAGGCTGGAGTTTTGTGCAACCTCCACAAACACAATAATTTACCATGACGATGATAAACCGAAAACAATAACTACCTAACTGACTCGCGCCCGCTCCACTGAACACCAGCAGAGCGTGGTACACGACTCCCTCTCGTGACGTAATATGACGCGATGTTGAAAAAAAGCGCTTTTTCAGAACGGTCAAGGAATGCATCACTTTTTCTTCTAAATTTGTGCCCTCACGCCTTGTAAAACATTTAAACATTGTGCACTTTAATCGGTTAAGTAAAGAGTAATTCACCTCAGGAAAACGCACTGCTGGGGATGTCACTCGAAGGGGAGTCAGGTGTGCGCACGGTGGGCACAGACCCGGCTTATATATGCCCGCTGCCCTGTTCGCGGGCTTGGCACGCGACTAAGAATTTAAATATTGAGAGAAAAGTTTATTTATTTATTTTTTAAAATGTATGTACAATTATATAATGACACACTGCCTTAACTTGGTATTAAACGTCAAAAAACATAGGGTTTTCAAATAGTGTGGTGTTTGTGTTTTCATACTATATTCAAAGCAATGGTGTTACCAAAAAATATAACAGTCGTATCTATTTTTTTTGTACTACTTTCTTTACCTCCCAGTTTGAGTCCCTCTAAATATAGTTGAGCAACCCCATAGGTGGCGATGTACGCACGCGAGTCGCCAATGAGCCAATGGATGAAGAAGAGCCAGTCTTGCATTTAGCCACGCGATTTCTTCACTCACTGTGTATGGTACTTTAATGGTTGAGAGGTAAGCATAGTATGATAGGTGGAAATGTATAGTTTTATGATAGTGTATTTGTCATTGGTGGGATTGTTGTAACATTTTTAAAAGTGAACTAATTTTAAACCGTTTTACTCGACCATATGTTGTAGCTCCGCGTTTTGCAACCAACCGCGGTGCGTAAGCAACATAACATTTTATCCCAAATCAACTCTAATACACGTAAATGCATAGCAAAATTCTTAATTTAAAGAATATATTTGTTTTATAAAATTTTAGAAATTTAAATGCATGCAATACTATAAATGCATTAAATTCCAAACCCATGTGACCTAAAGGCATCAAAGCATGTGCAAATTAAGAAAGTTATTCACTAAGACTTATGCAATATAGAGAATATTATTCAGAATAATAATAATATTTATTGCATTTTGCTATGAAAGGGACATTTTCTTGAATATTTCTTAATGAAGACATTAAAGGGATAATTCTTTAAAAAATAAAAAAAATAAAAACTAGCATCCTGCATCTCTGATTTGCCAGATTCATCATAGCGTGCAAATTAATAAATAAATAAAAACTAGAATCCTACATCATAACATGCTAATAATTCCTATAGTAACATGTTTGTAGTTCCTGTAGCTCAGTGGTAGAGCATTGCGGTAGCTGCTCAAAAGGTTGTGGGTTCAATTCCCAGGGGATACACATACTGATTAAAAAAAAAAATAGTATAGCCTGAATAATGGTTTTGGATAAAAGCGTCTAAATGCGTAAATGTAATAAATAAATAAAAAGACGCTCTCGAGATACTGTTGGCTCTTAAAAGAGCCTTTGTGTGTGATAATGTCATATAGTTATAATTTGCTTTGATTTATAGGGATTAAACTAATAAACTACTTTGACTAGTGACTTTACCATTTGTTTTAATAATGTTTATTTACAGTGTAATTTATTCTGCTTACCTGACTCATGCAGAATTCTGTCCTGATGTTTGGCTGCGGTCCCTCCATCATCCACTCTTCAGCAACTGGTCTTTTTATGGAGGCCACCATGATCGATACAGATCTAGTTGTCTCGTCTCCCACAAACTCCATTTTCAGGTATGTTTTTTCTTTGTTGTTGTTTTTTCAACAACATTGACTGCATTTTTGCATGCCAAAACCTAGGGCTGCATGATATTGAAGAAAAATGCATTATGCGATTGCGATAACTTGTAAAATAATTAAATAATGCTTAAAGTGTGTAAAGTAAACAAATTATATGTAGGTATATTTAAAATCTGAAAACTCTATAACTCACGTTAATGTTTCACATTCTTTTTGTGAGAAGAAAGCATGCCCACAACTTCTGAACAGCTGTGCTTACTGTAGCATTACATAAAAAGTGCCATTTTAACTAGTGTAAACCAGGGGGTTTATGGTTTCAGGGAGGCCCAAATTAGGTTTATTTAACAGCAGAAACTAACTAATCAAATGTAAAAATTTAACACTGCTTAGTCTTCACTATATGAATTAAATACACACTGATTCTCATTAAAGCTACAAAAGATATTCAGTCATGAGTAGTGAGAGATTTTCTCTTTGTGATTCATATTAAGCACACAGAAGGAAGCAGGTTTATTTAGTTGCTGTAACTTTAAGTGCTTCAATATTTTGTTACACGCACACTTTCTGAACTGTTTGGTCCACGTAACCGACGTAACTGACTGTGATTATGTGAATACTCACTAAGACAGGAATTTTGACCATTTTGGGTAGGACTGCACAATATATCAAAATTTCAAATGTACATATCGCAGTATGCCTATTGCAACAGCTTGCATGACTTTAATACTTCAAAAGATTAAAAAAAGTCCAAAAAAGATTTAGGTCGACACATACAGCAGAGAGTAGATTGGACACATGACTGTTACATACATGTGACATGCTTAATGTTATTAATGCAGTAAGCAAAGTAATCACATGCACAGAAAGCCACCTCTGATTAAAAAGTTAAGAAAGAGAGCCCACGTGTAACAATATTTTGGATCCGTGCAGCTCTTAAAATAACATCAGTCTGTTAAACCTGCTTCTGTCTGTGTGCTTAATGTTAATTAATAAAAGACAGAGAAAATCACTCACTGTCTATGCCTGAATGTCTTTTGTAGCTTTAATAAGAATCTGTGGTCTGTGTGGGTCCTAATGCCCCAGTATAGTGACGGGGACACTATACTGTCAAAAAGCTCCGTCTTTCGGATGAGACGTTAAAACCAAGGTCCTGACTCTCTGTGGTCATTAAAAATCCCATGGCACTTCTCGTAAAGAGTAGGGGTGTAACCCCAGTGTCCCGGCCAAATTCCCTCCACTGGCCCTTGTCAATCATGGCCTCCTAATAATCCCCATCCACTTGATTGGCTCTATGACTCTCTCTCCTCTCCACCTGTAGCTGGTGTGTGGTGAGCGCACTGGCGCCGTTGTCCTGTGGCTGCCGTCGCATCATCCAAGTGGATGCTGCACACTGGTGGTGGTTGAGGAGTGAACATGTAACGTGAAATTACAGAAGAAAGCCTGGATTTACAACCATTCACTTTTATCTTATGTTAACAGTAGTAGCCTAGTTTGCATACCTGAAAAAAATAATGTCTGTCGTTTAACATTTTTAATATCATAAATTGTTAGCAAATATTACTGAATTGTCTCATCATGTTTAGCTGCTTACATTTCACCTCAGCTCGCATTCAAGTGTCGTGCAGCTTAGCTCTGTGAACGGTAAATCCCACCTTCTACACTTTGATTGGCTATTTCAAACATTTTGACACTGACGAGCGCTTTTGAGCCGCTGCACTGAGCCGGAGCACAAAATTAAATTAATTAGAATATTTAACTCAAGTGGGCAGCTCGGGCCGTTCGTCTGAGCCGATGGACCAAATGTAGGCTACATTTACTATAATTCATTCTTTATATATTTTCGGAATGGGCCGGCCCACATTGTACAGCAGCCCACCGGGAAAACAAATCGTGCAGACGATAAAAAGCCATCATATAATGGCATGTAAAAACTTTTTTTATATAAATTTTTATATTATTTTATTTATTTATTTATATAAATATAAATATAAATCTGACCGGCCCACATTAAAGAAAATGGTCTGGCCCCTCTGGCATTTGCCAGAATTGCCAGATGGCCAATCCGCCCCTGCCCACATGATTGTAAAGCGCTTTGGGTGTACAGCAATACACAAAGCACTATATAAATGCATCATTCGTTCATTCATTCATTCAGTGTGCATTTAATTCATACAGTGAAGACTAAGCAGTGGGTTTTTTTCACATTTGATTATTCAGTTTGTGTTGATAAACCTAATATAGGCCTACCTGAAACCTTAAACCCCCACTTTGCACTAATTTCAAAATGACAGTAACTTTTTGTTATGCTACAGTAAAACACTACTTATCACTTTCAGAACATGCAAGGATGCTTTCTTTGTCAGATTAGAATGTGAAACATGTATATTGGTTATAATTTGAAATATTTTAAATATAATTTAACTTTATAGTACACTCCTTGAAGGGGTCATAAACTGAGAAACTAAAATCTTTTGACATATAAGAGGCCATTGTTTAAGAACTCAAAACTGTCTTGTTAGTCTAAAAACAGTTTATATTTTTATTTATTTTAATTTGGTCCTTTATTCACTTAATTTTACCGCAGATTTGTTTACAAACAAGGCACAATTCGACACAGGATTTTTTAGAAAGATTGAAACTAAAAGATGATGCTGTCTTTTTTTAAGCTTTTCTGAAGCTTATTTTTTGCTATAATCCAAAAGACTATGGGGTCATTCCGTGTCAACTCAACCAGAGGTCCCTGGCTCAATTTTTTATTTACATTTTTTCTGAAGAGAGATAAATTTAAGTTTATTTATTGAATAATCCACATTTTTGTAGGGGGGTGAAAATGGCAATTTTCACCTAATATTTGGAGCCAAATTACAGGAGGGTAAAAATGACTTTAGAAAGCTGGCTGCATCTTTATATTATGTTTACACAGAGATTGTATGTATTAGTAAAATCTGTTGATTTTAGCAATTTTTGTTCCATTATAGGCCAACAGTGACCGTTCAAAAATGTTTGTTCCTCAGTTCCTTATGTTGTTGGTTTGTTGCAGTTCAGCATAGCAAACTTTGGTTGATATGAGTGTTTGTTTTTGTTTTTTCAATTTCTGTACCTGAAAACTACTGTTAATACCTACCTGAAAAGCGCTGTTTATTTTATTTGTTTGTTTGCTTTGTATTTATTTGTGCTACTGATTGTAGTTTGATTATTTGTACTTGTTTGACAATGGCCCTTTTTTTTCTCTGTACATAGCACATACCGAACTCTATCGAAGCTGGGCTCTTAATACCGTGATGTAAACCAAAATGTGAGTAATTTGAACCATTACACCCCTAGTACATACAGTGGGGCAAAAAAGTATTTAGTCAGCCACCAATTGTGCAAGTTCTCCCACTTAAAAAGATGAGAGAGGCCTGTAATTTTCATCATAGGTATACCTCAACTATGAGATACAAAATGAGAAGAAAAAAAAAAAAATCCAGAAAATCACATTGTAGGATTTTTAAAGAATTTATTTGCAAATTATGGTGGAAAATAAGTATTTGGTCAATAACAAAATTTCATCTCAATACTTTGTTATATACCCTTTGTTGGCAATGACAGAGGTCAAACGTTTTCTGTAAGTCTTCAGAAGGTTTTCACACACTGTTGCTGGTATTTTGGCCCATTCCTCCATGCAGATCTCCTAGAGCAGTAATGTTTTGGGGCTATCGCTGGGCAACACGGACTCCAAAGATTTTCGATGGGGTTGAGATCTGGAGACTGGCTAGGCCACTCCAGGACCTTGAAATGCTTCTTACGAAGCCACTCCTTCGTTGCCCGGGCGGTGTGTTTGGGATCATTGTCATGCTGAAAGACCCAGCCACGTTTCATCTTCAATGCCCTTGCTGATGGAAGGAGGTTTTCACTCAAAATCTCATGATACATGGCCCCATTCATTCTTTCGTTTACACGGATCAGTCGTCCTGGTCCCTTTGCAGAAAAACAGCCCCAAAGCATAATGTTTCCACCCCCATGCTTCACAGTAGGTATGGTGTTCTTTGGATGTAACTCAGCATTCTTTCTCCTGCAAACACGACAAGTTGAGTTTTTACCAAAAAGTTCTATTTTGGTTTCATCTGATTCTCCCAATCCTCTTCTGGATCATCCAAATGCTCTCTAGCAAACTTCAGACGGGCCTGGACATGTACTGGCTTAAGCAGGGGGACACGTCTGGCACTGCAGGATTTGAGTCCCTGGCGGCACAGTGTGTTACTGATGGTAGCCTTTGTTACTTTGGTCCCAGCTCTCTGCAGGTCATTCACTAGGTCCCCCGTGTGGTTCTGGGATTTTTTGCTCACAGAACTGAGATCTTGCGTGGAGCCCCAGATCGAGGGGGATTATCAGTGGTCTTGTATGTCTTCCATTTTCTAATAATTGCTCCCACAGTTGATTTCTTCACACCAAGCTGCTTACCTATTGCAGATTCAGTCTTCCCAGCCTGGTGCAGGTCTACAATTTTGTTTCTGGTGTCCTTTGACAGCTCTTTGGTCTTGGCCATGGTGGAGTTTGGAGTTGGACTGTTTGAGGTTGTGGACAGGTGCCTTTTATACTGATAACGAGTTCAAACAGATGCCATTAATACAGGTAACGAGTGGAGGACAGAGGAGCCTCTTAAAGAAGTTACAGGTCTGTGAGAACCAGAAATCTTGCTTGTTTGTAGGTGAGCAAATACTTATTTTACAGAGGAATTTACCAATTAATTCTTTAAAAATCCCACAATGTGATTTTCTGGATTTCTTTTTCTCATTTTGTCTCTCATAGTTGAGGTATACCTATGATGAAAATTACAGGCCTCTCTCATCTTTTTAAGTGGGAGATCTTGCACAGTTGGTGGCTGACTAAATACTTTTTTGCCCCACTGTATGTAAATATGTAAATATTTTTGCTTCAGCTCAAAACTGATGTCCCGATGTAATAATCAAGAAGCAAAAGATCGGGTTGCACAAATAATCAAAATAAAACTGAAGTCGTGATGTGGCTTATATAATTACAAACCCGATTCCAAAAAAGTTGGGACACTGTACAAATTGTGAATAAAAAAGGAATGCAATAATTTACAAATCTCATAAACTTATATTTTATTCACAATAGAATATAGATAACATATCAAATGTTGAAAGTGAGACATTTTGAAATGTCATGCCAAATATTGGCTCATTTTGGATTTCATGAGAGCTACACATTCCAAAAAAGTTGGGACAGGTAGCAATAAGAGGCCGGAAAAGTTAAATGTACATATAAGGAACAGCTGGAGGACCAATTTGCAACTTATTAGGTCAATTGGCAACATGATTGGGTATAAAAAGAGCCTCTCAGAGTGGCAGTGTCTCTCAGAAGTCAAGATGGGAAGAGGATCACCAATTCCCCTAATGCTGTGGTGAAAAATAGTGGAGCAATATCAGAAAGGAGTTTCTCAGAGAAAAATTGCAAAGAGTTTGAAGTTATCATCATCTACAGTGCATAATATCATCCAAAGATTCAGAGAATCTGGAACAATCTCTGTGCGTATGGGTCAAGGCCGGAAAACCATACTGGATGCCCGTGATCTTCGGCCCTTAGACGGCACAGCATCACATACAGGAAAGCTACTGTAATGGAAATCAGAACATGGGCTCAGGAATACTTCCAGAAAACATTGACTAAAGAGGACAAGTACAACCCAAGTTGTTATCAGCGCTCAGTTCAGAAGCCTGCGTCTCTGATGGTATGGGGTTGCATGAGTGCGTGTGGCATGGGCAGCTTACACATCTGGAAATGCACCATCAATGCTGAAAGGTATATCCAAGTTCTAGAACAACATATGCTCCCATCCAGACGTCGTCTCTTTCAGGGAAGACCTTGCATTTTCCAACATGACAATGCCAGACCACATACTGCATCAATTACAACATCATGGCTGCGTAGAAGAAGGATTCGGGTACTGAAATGGCCAGCCTGCAGTCCAGATCTTTCACCCATAGAAAACATTTGGCGCATCATAAAGAGGAAGATGCGACAAAGAAGACCTAAGACAGTTGAGCAACTAGAAGCCTGTATTAGACCATAATGGGACGACATTCCTATTCCTAAACTTGAGCAACTTGTCTCCTCAGTCCCCAGACATTTGCAGACTGTTATAAAAAGAAGAGGGGATGCCACACAGTGGTAAACATGGCCTTGTCCCAACTTTTTTGAGATGTGTTGATGCCATGAAATTTAAAGTCAACTTATTTTTCCCTTAAAATTATACATTTTCTCAGTTTAAACATTTGATATGTCATCTATGTTGTATTCTGAATAAAATATTGAAATTTGAAACTTCCACATCATTGCATTCTGTTTTTATTCACAATTTGTACAGTGTCCCAACTTTTTTGGAATCGGGTTTGTAAATATCGCTGCATGTTTCAGAATGAATCCCAAAACTGTGATCATCTACACACATTTAGCTTATGATACAGTGTTTTCTGTACTACATAAGCTTTACCTCTTTAAGTGCTGTAATAACAGGCTTCTAAAACCTGTTGTCAGCAATAGAGAAGCTAAGACAGTGGTCTCAAACTCAGTTCCTGGAAGGCCACTGTCCTGCAGGGTTCAGCTACAAATCTAATTAAAAGGTGTGTTCACGCAATGTCGTAATTGTGATTTCAGATTGTAAAAAAGTGTTTATGTCCTCAGAGTTCATAATTGCAGCTTGTAAAATGAGTTTTCTGAGAGCTCCTGCTTGTATCATGTGACCACTGTACCACCTGACCTCTGCAGATCCATTTAGCCATTGATAGTGGTGCCATAGATATGCATAATTCCCATTCCGAGGATGTAAACAGTTCCAAATAGAATATCACGTTGAAATCTCAAGCCTACGGTAATTACAAGATGGCATGAACGCAGTAAAACATACCTGATCTAGTTAATCAAGGTCTTCAGGATTACTGTAAACTTCCAGGTGGTGAGTAAAGGCCCTTTCACACAGGACGCGGCAAGCGCTGCGCCTGCCGCTGGGTTCAGCGCAGCCCTTCAGATACAAGGCGATTTGCGCTATGCTCGCCAGAGCGAAGTAGGCGGAGTTTTCCATTTTTTTAGCGAGTTCTATACTTCGTCATTGGATTGTTGTTCCACCTTTCAGTCAGCAGCAAAACATGTAAACACACCTGACATGCCAACTTGAATGGAGATGTGTCTCCATGACACAGCTTTTCTCCCGATGTCCCTATACGACCGCAAACTTGTATTGTATAGCTCTGGAAATTCAGACACACAGAGAATCAGCTGTTCATCCATTTTGAGTTCGGCGCTTGTTTGGATGCCCCGTTTCTATTGGCCTCGCGGGGAAACGTCACAGAGCGCAGCGGCAAAAGTTGAACTATTTTGAACTTTGACCGCGGCGCGCGCGCAAGCTTGCTTTGGTCGGCGCAGCAACTAACCGCCCTCGCGCAGCGCAAGCCATTGAAATGAATGGGTTTCATAGCGCAGCGCATTCCGCGTCCTGTGTGAAAGGGCCTTTAGACCTAAACTCGAGTTTTTTCTTTTTTTTTTTACACTGAAATATTCTTAGAATCAGATTTTTTTTTGCATTTAGATTCCCTATCTTAAAGGGCATATTCCAGGTTAGAGACTCCTGTGAGTCGATGTATAGAAAAATAATGTAGGAACTAGATTTTCTTTAAAATATACTTTAAAATACACTATTAAGGCTTCTAGAGTCGTTTTTGTGAGAGAATTTTACTTCCGCATCTGAAAACCGCCAAAACCGGAAGTGACGGTAACGAGAGGGAGAGCGGTCCATGTTAACCTACTGCTAGCAACTCGCGGCAGTTGACATGCCAATGCAGTTGGGGGCCCGTCCACACCCCTGACACTGCATGCCCGTTGTACGTGGTACCCCAGCCAGTGGCAGAGGCATCCGTGAAGACCACGGCATGCCGGGACACCTGCTCTAGGGGCACTCCTGCCCGAAGAAACAAGGGGTCTGACCATGGGCTGAAGGCTTGGCGGCATTCCAGAGTGATTGCCACTCGGTACGTGCCGCGTTGCCACGCCCATCTCGGGACTCGGCCGTGAAGCCAGTGCTGAAGCGGTCTCATATGAAGCAAACCGAGCGGGGTTACTGCCGCTGCGGCTGCCATATGCCCCAGGAGCCTCTGAAAAAGTTTCAGTGGGACCGCTGTCCTGCCTCTGAATGCATTCAGGCAGTTCAATACTGACTGAGCACGTTCCTCTGTGAGGCGTGCTGACTGCTCGACCGAATCCAACTCCATACTGAGAAAAGAGATCCTCTGCACTGGGGCGAGTTTGCTCTTTTCCCAGTTGACCTGAAGGCCCAACTGGCTGAGGTGACCAAGCACCAAATCCCTGTGTTCGCACAACCGCTCCTGAGACTGAGCAAGAATGAGCCAGTCGTCGAGATAGTTGAGGATGCGAACACCCTGTTCTCTCATGGGAACAAGGGCTCCCTCCACGACTTTCGTGAAGACGCGGGAGACAGGGCCAGCCGAAGGGCAGGACCTTGTACTGATATGCTCGACCCTCGAGCATAAGCGCAGAAAGCGGCCTGTGTCGAGGAAGTATCGAGACATGAAAGTCTGGCGTCCTTCAGGTCGATCGCTGCAAACCAATCTCGGGGACGGATGCACTCGAAAATGCGTTTCTGCGTGAGCATTTTGAACGGTAGCTTGTGAAGACTCAGATTCAAAACTCGCAGGTCTAAGATCGGTCGTAACCCACCGCTCTTCTTGGGTACAATGAAGTAAGGGCTGTAAAACCCCGACCCCATATCGGCTGGAGGGACCGGCTCTATCGCGTCCTTCGCCAGTAGGACTACGATCTCCGCACGCAAGACATGGGCATCGACCGCTTTCACTGAAGTGAAGTGGACACCTCTGAACTTGGGGGGACGCCGGGCGAACTGAATCGCATAGCCGAGCCTGATGGTCCGAATGAGCCAACGGGACGGACTGGGGAGCGCTAACCAGGCTCGCAGAGACCGCGCAAGCGGGACCAAGGGGACCGTAGTCGTACCCGCAGTGGGGCAGCGAGGTGGAACACAGGGACGCGGCTCGGGGGGCTCTCTTTGGGAGGCGGCCCGTAGCAGGGTCTGAGTGTGCTGCGCAACACTTACCTGGTTCCACGGTCGGACAGGGGGTGCAGGAGAGGCTTGGGTGACCTTCTCGAACTGCGCGCTGCTGTCCGCTGGCGACAGAAGAGGTGGATGAGAGTGGAGAGGATTTACTCCTCCCACTACTCTCCGAGCCCTCTTCGGACCCGGAGATGAAGGAAACTGCTCTTCTATTGAAAATTTGGGTACCGCTGACCGTTGGGCCAGCGGCGGAACAGAAAGAAAAGGATTTACCACCCGGCCCTCCTCCGGGGGAAGGAGCGGTGCAGTCACCACCTCCTGAAGAGCAGTCCCAACCATCTCCGGGTCGCCCGTCCTAGGGCCTCTTGCTCTTGGCTTTGCCGCCCCTCTTGGCGGGGGCCTGGACGGGCTGGGGACCCCGCCTACGACTGGCTCCGCGACGCCGCTTGGGTGGAGGCTGTTGCTGCGGTGCGGGAGCGGGGGCAGCCGTAGGGGGTCGCCCTCGGCGACGAGCAGGCTGAGGTGCTGCCGGCGGCGGGGTGGATGCAACAGCGGACCGCCGTGGCAGGAAGTGACTGATCGCCTCAGACTGCTTCTGTACTGCTGGGCGAAGTTCTCGACCGTGTCGCCGAAGAGGCCGGTCTGGGACACGGGGGAAATTAAGGAACCTGACTTTGTCGGTATCCCACATGTCGGCCAGACACAGCCAGAGATGGCGTTCCTGGACCACCAAAGTGGACATCGCACGACCCACTGACCGCGCTGTAACCTTCGTCGCCCGAAGCGCGAGGTCCGTCGCGGCACGAAGTTCCTGAAGAACTTGCGGATCATGACCACCCTCGTGCAGGTCCTTCAGTGCCTTGGCCTGATGGACCTGCAACAACGCCATAGCGCATAAGGCGGAAGCGGCTTCCCCACAGGCCCGGTAAGCCCTGCCGGTAAGGTCCGACAAGTGCTTACAGGCCCGGGAAGGGAGAGACGGCTCCCTCCGCCAGGTGGAGTTAGGGCACAGTTGCATAGCAACGGCCCGCTCCACAGGGGGGATGCGCGTGTAACCCTTAGCCACCCCGCCATCAAGGGTGGTGAGGGAGGAGGGCCCACCGGCACGGTTTCGGGCAGTAAAAGGTGCCTTCCACGTACCAGTGAGCTCTTCATGCACCTCCGGGAAGAAAGGAACTGGGGTGGGTGGCTGAGAACCAGCTCGTGCCACCCCGAGAAACCAATCGTCCAGCCTTGAGGGCTCGGGACACGGTGGAGGATTCCACACGAGCCCGACCCTGTTGGCGGCCCGGGAAAGCATAGCCATCATTTCCGGATCTGTATCGGGCACAGCTACCGTACCCGAAGGAGGCAACCGCGCCGACGCGTCATCTCCAGAAAGGTCTGACTCACCCTCCGATGCAGCTATCGACATCTGGTCATCGGGAGGAGTGCTGAAGGAAACGGATGGTACACACCTTGAGATGGCCCACCGTGCTCCCCGGCAGCTCTACTGGCTGCGGAGTGCAGGAGGAGTGAGGGTTCCTAGGGGTTGGTTCCCGAAGGAAGCGCACTCACTGTAATCCTCAGGTCACCAGTGCCACTGCTCGCAGCAACCCTCTGAGGAGGATTGGAACGAGGCAGCGGCACTGGGACTCCGCCCCTTTGCAGGAACTGGAGTCTCGACCGCAACTCCGAGATGGTCATTCTCCCACAATGGGTACATGACTCATCCACAAACGCTGTCTCAGCGCGCGCTAAGCCCAGGCACGCGATGCAACGCTCGTGACCATCCCTCGGCGCCAGGTAACGACCGCACCCAGAAACACACAAGTAGAATGTCATCTTTAAAAAGACGCAAGCTCTACTTGTGTAAGCTCTTTTAGGGACTTTACTCTTTTTATCAGTGCTGAAGCACGCAGGGGAACGGCCGCGGCAACACGGACAGGGATTTGTGCAGCCTGTCGTGTGCGCTCTCTCTCTCTCTAACGCTCTCTTACCAGCTGTAAAAACGGCTTTTATGCGCTGTTTAAGCGCCCCGGTTACCAGCCGTGAGAACGGCCTTTTCAGCTCTTATGCTCAGAAAAAAAGGCAAAAAAAAAGAGAAGAAAAGGAATAAATGGAGAGGATTCGACCCCGCTGCTGTGCTGTACGCCCGCACTTCCACAACCAAAGAGATCGTCCTGCAGAGACTCGTCTTTCTACACTTCCAGCAGAGAACAACCGTTCGGCTCCGAAGCGAAAAGCTAAAGATGCAACGCACCTGCTGCTCATTATATACCCGCGCTGCGAGGTGAGCAGCAGCTGCATATGATTGCATGCCAATATGCATTGGCTCGTTTTAGTTACACTCGAAGTAGATTGGCCTCTCTAGCGAGATTCCTATTCGTCGGTCAGTCCGACGTACGTCGAACGTGACCGACTGAATGGGAACAATCCTTCTTTAATGGTCGCATAACATTTTTTATTCAGTTATGATGAGCTAAATGTGAAAGCCAAAATCTGTCAGCAACAATTATTTCTGCTTTCTGCTTGTCTTAGATCAGTTTGGGCACGCATGCACAGGGCAGCTTTGGGTTTGTTGCTCTGTGCTGTTTAATGTATAGTAGTTATAATGTTGTTCAGTTTTATTCATTACTGTCAGCTTTCACAGCAATACTATTAAATTAGCAATTATCTCTATCAAACCATCAAACATGGACCTTAAAGGGATGGTTCACCCAAAAACTTTATTCAAATAAATTAATATTTTGACAATCATGTTCATCAGTCTGATTTCAGTGGCACAGCTTAGTGTAGTATCTAATACAGAGGTTGTTGACAGTATTGTGTGCATGTTGCTGCATTGTACATGGTGTTCACTGCCTGATATTGTATTATTGTTTACACCTTCAGTAACTTGTACATTATTTCCTTATAAAATGCTCTAACATCTTTTTCCATTTCTTTTCTCCACCAGACACCCTAGGAAATGGTTCATCCTAAGATGCACAGATCTACCTATAGCCCACCATCATTCCCACACCCATCTTGCAACGAAGTTTCATTAAGTGCAGTCTATAACCCGTGTCTGCCATGCACGGTCTGCACCTTGTTTATATCAGATGTTATGGATTATTCTATTAGAGCTCTTTATTTGAGACTGTTATTATGTAGAGACTGTTATAAATAAAGTCAACTCACCTCAATGCTTTTAGCAGTTAATACATTAAAGTGTGTCCGAAATGTTTTATTATTTAAAGATTGTTATAAAGTTTACTACAGGCTCAGTGAATTTTCTTTCACTAGAAAAAGTGTAATGCATGGAATGGAGGCAAAGAATCACCTGACACCAACCGTTCACCTTCATACAGACCATGGTATAAATTGAGGTGTTACTCAAATTTTCAAGCTTGTAATGTTAACAATTGAAATTCTAAGCAGCAGTCAAGTGTGGTATAAGAAGGGTCTAATTTATGCTTTCTGCAAGATGACATACAAGGAATGTAAACCAATGATAAAGTAGGTAAAATTACAGTTAGCCTGAAAGGAGGGTCACTTCAAATAAGAAACTGGGCTGGCATTTTTTGCATGTATTTTTGTCTACGGAGGGATCAAGCAAACAAAGGGATAGATGGACAATTTTAACAAATAAACAGATTTAAAGGCTGGTTGTGCATGATGGGTTCCTATGTGTGTTTGTTGTTTTATTTGTATTTTATTATAGTGTCTTTGGATGCGAGCAGTGCAATGCACGCAACAAAAGAGAGACCCCATAGGGGGAGAGTGGGGTAAAGTGAGACTTTTTTTGCACCCTCTAAGCGAGCTAAAATTATATATCAGTAAAATTTACACATTTACCATTAATTCAGGATGTTTCCTAGCAATGGAAATGATCAGAATGTATTCAGGACGAAAGTCAGTGAAAATATGAGTGTTTTTTAAAAAGTCGTCTTGTGTCTCACTTTACCCCAGCTTAGGGGCAAACTGAGGCAGACCAAAGAAATCAAGGGGGTAAACTGATCCACTTACTATTTCCACTCTGAAACTACCAACACATGTTGTAACAGTTAGAATCCTGACAGCTAGCTTGACAACCACACATTCCAGAACTAATGTCAGACTAGTAACAGAATCATGGGGATTGGTCAATTAAGCAATTTTTTTTTTCTTAACACTTGAAAGTTGCCCTTTGTACACACCGCCCGTCGCTACTACCGATTGGATGGTTTAGTGAGGTCCTCGGATCGGCCCCGCCGGGGCTCCTCGCGAGCTCGTTTTGCGGTCTCTGCCGCATCGTCACAATCGTGATCCTTCTTAAAGGTCCCATGGCATGAAAATTTCACTTTATGAGGTTTTTTAACATTAATATGAGTTCCCCTAGCCTGCCTATGGTCCCCCAGTGGCTAGAAATGGCGATAGGTTTAAACCGAGCCCTGGGTATCCTGCTTCTCCTTTGAGAAAATAAAAGCTCAGATGGCCCAAAGCCCTGATCTGGAATCTTCCCTTTATGTCGTCATACGGGGAAAGGTTACCTCCCCTTTCTCTGCTTTATCCGCCCATGAGAAAATGAGCTACTACCATGCGAGGCGAGCACAATATTTTTTTTTTCCTCGAGAGACATGGCTTGCAAACGAGCGAAGCATGACAGTTGCTCAGTGTTTGGATGTACAAATGAACACCGAAGTATTTTTTTAGTTCCTTCATCCGAGCCTATGGCTAGCATTAGCTACATGATAATAACTGTAACAGCATACATAAACAAACCAACTAAAGTACCGTATCCAGACACAATATTTTAAACTAACCATTCAGAGACGTCCTGCTGTAGCCGCTGAGTTGCAACTTCTTCATCCGGTGTTTCTCCATCCGGATCAGATTCTGGGTCAAACTGAAAAGCTTGAAGGAGTGTGTGTACAAGCCATTGTGATACATCCACTGTCAACATTAGCGCATGGTAGCGCAAGCTGGTTAAGGCCACACCCCCACCCTCCACCTTGCCCCGCCTCTCTCGTCCTTAAAGCTACAGACACAGAAATGGCACGTCCTAAGGAAAGCTCATTGTGGGACTGGCTCATAGTGGCTGAAATTCTGCACCAAGGCTGAATTTCGGGAAACAGACTTCAGATACAGTATTAGGGACCACTTAGGCCTATATAAAAGCATCCAAAAAGCAGCATGTCATGGGACCTATAAGCTTTTTTTGTGGGTTTCTGCCGCCTCACGTCCGATACCTTTGCCGCATCATCATGGCAATCGTGTTGCCTTTGTCACGCTTTTTTCCAGGCTCGTCGAGCCAGTGTTACGACTTCTCTTCGGGTTAGAGGTTTTTAACCTGACCGGGTGGGCGGGGAGGACCGCGCCGGAGCCCCCGGCCTCCCACTCTCCACCGCCGCCACGCACTCCGGCGTCTTTCTTTCACTCAAAACGTCAAAAAGACTAAATTTAACTTGTGCCTCATGTCTCACTTTACCCCACAGCATTTGTCTCACTTTACCCCACCGCCACATTTTAGAAAAAAAACGATCTCTCTTAGCAATTTAGGCTAATCTTCAGCTAGCATCATCATATGTTGGTAGTTCATCAACATGTATGATATACGTTTTTCTACCTGAATCAATTTGCTTTGGCACAACAGTTGATTAAGTTGACAGCAAGAAAATTTACTTTTACATGCAAAAAAAATATTTGTGTGAAAAAAACATGCTTACCACAGCACCATGAGGTCCACTCCTTCATGGCCAAGGGGAAATGGGAGGGGCTTGAAAACATAATGGTCATATGACCACAAATGTGTTCCGTTGCCTAGATACAGGCGGTGTCTCACATTACCCCACTCTCCCCTAATCACTATTGCCTGGATGCGGCGCGACGACTCCTATTTCTGGCATAATCCAAGCTCTTTGCAACAACGGTTGCATCTGGTGTTACGTTGAAAACACGAGTTCTACTGATTCGTCTGCTTGCTCCGATCCGGCGCTGCGTGTATGGAAGCAGACTTTCAAATGTTGAAGATTCATCGTATAGACATCGTATAGAGATAAAGACGACGACTTATTAACAACAAAAAACGTTCGATCGAATGCGATGTTTACCAGATGCTACGATCTTTCACAGACGTCTCCGCGACGTACCTGTGCTATCTGGGACAGTTATTCGGGAGTGCCCAAAACGAGTTTACGGGGGGGAAAAATCGATTCAGAGATGTGGATTTGGACGGCAATTAAATTACCACAAGACATTGGTGTTTGTCAAAAAAAAAAACAGTAGCTAATTCAGCTGGGGATTTTTACGGGGGTGGTGAGAGAAAACACCAACATCCTGGATTCAGACGCCATTAAAATCACCAACTACCCCCTGTAAATGGTGAAAATCACTTAAGTCCTCCTGAGAAACAATTACCGTTCGAATAAGGCTATAGAATGACGTATAACACCGGATGCTGGAGACAAGCAAACACAGGGTTTAAATACAGGGAGTAAACTAGATAATTAATCAAACACAGGAGGAACCAAATGAACATAAGGAACCATAATGAGGACAGGAACAGGAAGATAACCAAATAAGGGCATGGCGGGAGAAACTAGGGCAGACACATGGGGAGCAAAAACACGGGACTGACACTTGCAGAGTGAATATGACCCCATTATGCCTTCTAGGATTAAAAGAGAAATGATTTCTGTAAATCCAGTGGCTGAATTATGAACAGTTTAATGTCATTGTGTGAATTATATGTAATCATGTAATCAATAAAAAGTAACTGTAATCTAATATGACCACTTTAAAATGTAATAATCTGATAACAAGTAGGCTACTTAGATTCTTTAATCTGATTACACAATTTGGATTCCATGTAATCTCAGATTTTGTTCAAAACGCTCAAAATATATAAAAATCTACTGCTCAAAATATAATAAAAAAGGAAACAAATACATAACAATAGGTATTTCCAGTTTTATGGATGTTGCCATACTTCATATTTAGTCACTGTTATACAGTTACAAGTGATATTCAAAACTAGAATAAGACTTCAGTTTGGTTGCTCGTTCATACAGCCGCTATTGTAAGCTGTGTGAACTGAACATTTCGAGACTCACACTTGTAAGTAATGCTTCCTTCACGTGCAATCGGAAATTTCCTATTTCCCACTTATGAAGTCGATTCAAGTGAATTAATGTCGGAAACAATAAAATGTAGCATCCCACTGGTTGACAATCATAAACATTCACCACGCTATACATGCAGTTCGCTGACAATTCTGGAATTTCGGTCAAATGCATGCTTATTTCACTGCTTATAAGACATACATATGCTTCGAATGATCGTTCATATCTAGCTTATAAATGCACTACGTTAGCTACAAGATAAAGGGAAGTAGTTGTTGTGAGAACAGCACTGACAGCAGCAATGGTTGTTCCCTCCACCATGTTTAAAGTTTATGACCCGCCCAACTCGGAAACTCGGGTATCAAAATTCCCAGCAAGCAATTTACAGTTTAATAGACGTCTAATAGTCATCCAAACTCAGCCCAGACGTCTAGGCTAAAACAAGGCTAAATTTGGGCTGTCAGTGAAAATTTAATAGACGTCTAATCAAAGCCCAAGATTAGACTAGACATCTATTAGACCACTATTGAACGACTACATGTATGCGTCTAATAGACGGTGAATTTTGGTCTAGGCTAAAACAAGACTGAATTTGGGCTGTCAGTGAAAATTTAATAGACGTCTAACCATAGCCCAAGAATAGACTAGTCATCAAATAGACGGCTAATGAATGCCTACATATGAAGAGTTCATATGCAAAAGCCGCTAAATGCCACCTCTGTCAAAAGTAAACGTTAGTACACGTTCAACAAATATTTTTGCTTCAAATCCTCTAAATCCCAGCGTCAACCCATTCAGAAATATCGGTTTGTTGGCAAAAATCTCTAAAGGCCACTTCCCTTTGGCAGCAAAAGCTGCTATGTTCCGAGAACCAATCAGAAGGCGCAAATCGAATCATATGATTTCGAGAGGTTTCAATACAGCGGCGCGCTGAGGAGCCGGTTTTTCTGTGGAGATTGTTTTAGATTCAGATTCAGATTCATATTTTTAACATAAAAGATGGAGTACAATGAAATGGATGAGCCTGTCCTACTGACATTGAATAGCAGAAGAAAACGTTATTTACCTCAAAACTCTGCCCGTTATAAGGCAAAAGAAAGTAGATACAGTGGAAATGACTCGGTCGCAAGTGTAGCATGCATTCGTAACAGTTTTTTGTTGTTAAAATAAGCATGCTGCCATTTTGTGCCATTGTGGTTATGATGTGTGAATCTTTTCTTTTTTTTTTCCTTTTTTAAATATTTTTGGGGGCTTTTTGCCTGTATTCAGACAGGGTTTCTAGTTGCATCTTTAGTGATTTTTCAACTAGGCCTGTTTACTGTCTTGTCCCAAAGAGGTGGATTTGGAGGTTTTTGCAAAAAAAGCACAAGTGGATTTAGCTGGTTTTGACGCAAAAGAAAATATAACTTGTTAAAAACCAATGGATTGTCTAAAGTGAGATTTTTGAAAAAAAGTTATTTTATTCACGAACTAATTACCTTATCATTACCTTTAAAATGAAACTACTGAGCCTGATCATAAGAGCCTGATAAAAAATGCTCATTTAAAAGAAAAGAAGTCTGATAGATTTACAGGGTTTTGCATCTGAACTCTTCATATATACATCTAATAGACAACAAAATGACAATCCATCCAAACAAATTAAATATACAGCTTTTATTAAGAAAAATATTATTTTTAACAACTTAGACAACTTAAAACCATACAAAATGATAAAAAAAATACAAAAGAATTAATGACATAATAATGACAAGAATATTATAAATATAATACACATAAATATTATGATAAAAAAATCTGAAATTTAACAACTTAAGATAAAAAATGAAGAAAAAATATTTTAACAAGATATTTAAAAGAAAAAAAAATGTAATACAAATCAAGAGCATGTTATCACACTTAACATTAAAACATTACAGATAAATGACAACATAAAAAAAGATTAAACCTTTTGTTGGTTTACTTATTTTAACAAATAAAACAACCAAAAGTGAACTTAAAGGAAATTATTCATTATTGGTTTTATTTCTTGTTTAAAATGCTTCCCAACTGCATTCCTCAAGTCCAACTCTATTGCTGCCAGGAAGTTGATCATCACAGCATCTGCCAAATAAGAAAAAAATAGCATAAGAAAAGCTTTTTTGACATAATTCTTCTACTTTAATTACACTTATTGTGACAGGGAGTCATTCTCTTTTGCTTGGATGCCTACTAAAAACAAAAACGAGATATATATTGTGTATCACCATTCAGTATATTAAAAAAAGATCTGGTAAATGTTGTGTGTTGTATATACATACCTCTAATGACAGAGAACAGTGCAGTCTTTTCAAATGCCTCTTTCTGCAGCAGACTACCCCCCTTCATGTTGAATTTGGACATGAGGGAATTATTTTAAACCATAAAATATACAGATTGAGGTGGTTAACAATTGCGGACAAAGTTTGACATTTCAAAATGACCATTAAAGAAATTTTTTATAAAATTTCTGATTTGCGTTGTAACTTATTGAGTATTGACACCACAATGTTTGATTAATGTGGCACGTTTTTAGGGCTTTACCTGTCCAGCATCCTTCTGGCGCTGTCATTGAGGTTTCTTCCTTCAATTCTGCACAACTTTGACACCTGAATAACACATGCCAATGTCAGGCAGTTAGTATTGTGTGTGTCAGTGTACAAGTGTTTACCAACTTTAAACATTGATGCCATTGACCTGCAAGTTTTCCATCACTAACCCTTTAAAACTCTTTATTCCAGCAGTTTAAGTTTTTCCCTATTAGTGCCCCCCACAATCTGTCTCTGCCTCCAAAATTGTCTAGCACAACTGATTTCATAACAACACAGTAATGGCTGCTGTAACTAAAAGGTAGCTCAGTACACATTACCCTCAAATGTACATGGAATAATAAATTCACCCCTACCATTTTTATTATAATGTTTTCTGTTTGTACTGTTTAGGTTTTTATGCTGCATTGCACATCTGAGCTATTTGCACTATTTTAATACTGCTGCAAACATTTTTATAATTGATTAATTTTATATTACCATTTTAAGTCATCTCTATTTTGAAGCTTTACTATCAATTTGGAAGTTTCAAAATAAATCTTATTTTACTTGTACAATGACAAACTAATGACAATTAGTTCATGCTCTCTCTGTATGTAACAAGCCATTGTTCAGTCAAAAATTCAATATAATAATTAAAATAAATGATGGACTTTGTCAAAGATTAGCTTTACTGAGGAAATGTTGTTTTTTTTATTATTTATTATTTATTACTTTTTTTTTTTTTTTTTTTTTACCATTGCTGCCCGGATCTCCTCCATTTCCAACTGCTTTTCCAGATGTTGAAACTCCTCCTCATTTTGTGCAGTTCTTATGAGTATGTTCACTGGATAAATTAATATAGATTAATCTTTGGCAAAGCTGTGTTTGTTCTATTGTTTGCTCTTTTGTCTCTTCTTGCGCTGTCTTACAATGGCTTGAGTTAACACATACAAATGATAAAACTTTTACTTTATCTATTAAATTTTGCAATTAATCCTCTGAACACATGCATGCCGTTAAAATTAGACCAATTGCCTCGATTTCACCGGGTGGACTAAAAGCAGACTACACGTAGCCTGTCCAATTTAGAGCTAAAACGTGGCTACATATAGACCATATAATGAAATGACACTTATATCTTTGTAGATATTATTGACACTGCGAACATGATGTTAACCATCTGAGCAAAAACTACAATGAATCAGTTTTGACTATCAGTGGGCTAGAAATAGCCGGTCTGACTTCCGAGCTAAACTGAGGTTATGCACAGGCTAAGCAAAGAACATATCAAATAAATCAAACCAAACACCTTGTAAACGCTGTTGACTTTGCTTACATGATGGAATATCAAACATCTCACAAGTTGTTTTGCCAAAAAACGACATGTAACCAAATTCAGGGTTATTTAGGTTAGAAGTGGGTTACACATAGCCGGACTATATTGGGTCTTAACCGAGACGGTGAAATGAAGGCTATTGCTTTCTGGGTTATTTTGAATTTCCTAGTAGTAAATACGACTTGAGAGGCCGTTCACGTCCAGTTTACGATTAGGAAATTCGTATTTACGATAATTCCGATAGCACGTGAAGGCAACATAAATACAGTTGTCAGTCCCAAGCAATCAAAGTGTGAACTGCACACAGGTGTTTTTTATTTAGCTATTTTTAACTTTTTCGCATTAAACAGACCTTTGCTGTTAATCACTGTAATTCTGTATAATAAAACATCAAAAGAAAGGGCTGAAGTGAAAAGGTATTTTTTTCTCTTCTTTCACAACACTCACATATTATTGCTCAGACCATCACTGATCTCACTGGGAATTTTGTATTGCACGTAACGTGGGCAATCACTTTCCTAGCATGAGGTCATGCACTGTGTTTAATATCATTGGGGGGTTTCTTGCACTTCCCACACATTTTACAACACAAGCATATATTGTATTCTTAGAGGAAAGTGTAAACATTTTGTCACACAAGTAAATACACTATGATTTTATCTATAACCTGATGTCAGTTTAAATCATATCAGATTTTATTTTAGCTTGCAAAACTTTGGCATATGGCACAATCTGCTCAAGAGTGAGATTGAAGTGATAATTCGCCCCAAAAATGAAAATATGCTGTTCATTCACTCCCTCTCAGGCCATCCAAGATGTAGGTGAATACTTTTCTTTAATAGAACAGTAAAGAAGATTTAGCTCAAACCATGGTCCTTGGTGATTCATAAAATGTAAGCCTACGGCTACCATCACTTTGAGATTCAAAAAAGCATATACAGGCAACACAATTAATACCTGATGATATATTGAGGTCTTATGGATTGAAACGATTGGTCTGTGCAAGAAACTGAACATTATTTACAACATTATTCCCTGTAATCCATTGCCTCAGGCAAAAATCCAATCACAAGAGAAAACTGTAGTATTAAAAAAAGGGACGAACTGTGGTACCAATAAAGGTACATTTTTGGCACTTTTCTTTCTGAGAGTCAAAGACTCTCACATTAATGTCTGTTTGGAATATGTCTATCCACTGTACACTGCACAAACACTTCAGGCGATACAGCGCTCATATGTTTGTTTACCTGCAAATACCAATATACTGATCTTGCATTTATGATGTGAGAGGACACACAACTAACAAAACGAGACCTCTCACAAATCCTTTAATGAATTGACCAATCTTTATAAATGATACTTTTTCCATATCTCATTGTTGGTTACTATTAACAGTCTTGGAATATGCACTGCTTTGTCTCCTGATGGTGGATGTCTAAAGACTGGCAAACACTAGGCTCCAGGAAAACCTGTAGAAATCAGCCAATCTGTTTAGGACTGACTATTTTGATAGATTATTGCCTCGCAGCAAGAGAATTCCCCCTGGATCAAGTCCCAGCCGAGCTTGCAGGACTTGGTGGAGTTTGCATGCTGCATAATGCAGTGTTGACATGGGTTTTACCTTGGGATGGGGTTTCTCCCTAGGGGTTTTGCTGGTTGCACTGGCACCACCAGTAGAAACTCTGAAGTGGCATAAGGCAGCCTACAGTGACAGCATGATTCAACAATGTAAACAGCTGGAGAATAAGGGATGGTGTGATCAGAGCTGTGTTTTTTGTTGTGATGAAGTTAGAGTATCTTGATGTATCTAGATGTATCTTACATCACTATTTGATTTGATGGTTGTTTGGTTTGATTATAAAATCCTTTTCAATGCATCACAATGCATGAGTAATGCAACAAGATATTTCTCATAGTGTACTGTGCTTTAACTTTTTTTTTTTTTTTTAATGATGTTTTATTAACAAAGTTCGGGAGGAGCACGTTCAGATAATTAACCTAATTAACACAAGAGGAGAACAATCAGTAATCAACCCAGTTAACAAGATAAGAGGCATTTGTATATATACACAGCAGACTTACCTCTGTTCATTAGCAGTTTTCCAGCATCCCTCCGCCACCCCTTCTCCGTACTTACAACTATTCCTGTCCTAACCTGTAGGGGGGTACTCTGGGCTCGGGCCAAAATTCAGAGTTCGGAGCCCTCCCCTCGGACAGCACGCCAAATACGCATAAACTTTATTCTATTTATTATATGTAAATGTGAACTCGTGAATTTAAGGAAAGCAAGAAAGAAAAGAGAGAAAAAATTCTGAAAAAACCAAAACATCTGACAAAAGTGTTTTCCTTCCAAAAGGCATGCGCAACTTATTTAATTTATATGTAATAAGAGTACTCTATTTACAATAAAACAATTAATTTACATACATGATAGGCCTTTAATTCTTTTTTTTTAATCAATTATTTTGTTTTCATGCATCGATGCAGAATCATTTACATCAGCATCGTATTGTAAAAAAGATTATATTCTACAGCTCTAGTCGTGGTTTTTGTGATAACGGAGATGGAAAGTAAGTTATGTGACTGAAAGATCAAAAAAGGAGGGCCAAGAGATGAAACAACGAGTTATTAAATAAGAGCTAAAATAAACTACAATTGGACAGATGGATCTCTTTATGAAACCAAGAGTAGTCTTGGTTTCTCTCTCTCTTTCAGTTTCCAAATGTGGTCTGTTTTGTTGAAAGCAACTGTTTTGGATTTGGAACCATCAGGGATCATCAGTGTCTGACACTCTCTACACCGGATGCAAGCGGCACGGCGTGACATACAGTATACAAATACAAATGCACATGTAAATATACAATTGAACCCATTATAATCAGTGATGCTGTCTACACTTGACACGCGACACTTGGCGCGACACGATAAATCCTCGACAAGCTGATGCCTCGTTCTATTTACGACATACTGACACAAAGTTCAAATGATTTTCAACAGTCGCTTTCTTGCGTCTAGTGTAGACCGACTTTAGCTGTTGCGGCGTGGTGCAGCACGACACATATGACAATTGTTGCATCCGGTGTAGACACGGTGCGAGTCAAGATAGATTTATTTTTTGTTTGTTTGTTGTTGTTTTTTTTGGTAACAACAGATCAACTTTCCCTAAAATAATAGTTACAAAGGCAGCTGATGCAAGACTCTGCAATCATTTTTGACATCAAAAGTTTGATGACACTTGCAATGACTCATACATACCAAACCGACAACAAAAGGAAAGCTGAACAGCTTAAACATTAAACTTCTCACAGACAGGCTCCGCAGCTGAATCATCATGCCAAGTCGGTCAGCCAAGTTGGTAATTATTGTCATTACCATGATATTTATTTCATCACTAATATTTATTAGGATTATTAGTGATACAACATGCGCATGTGTTTGTATTTGGTTTGCATGTGGGAGCGCTTGGTTGGAAACCAATGGTGATTTAAACATGATTCAACAATGCTAAATGTATGCATGCCAGTAAACAACTTACAGTATAATAGTAACAACATTCCGGAGAGCATTACAAAGTGTGATGATATGGATCTCATCGACTGTGCAGTTCACTAATCAACCCTACATGCAATGATGCTGGTAAAGCGAAACATCAGCTGGTGTAAAAATAGGAATTCTGTTATCATGCCCATACTTGTTACTTCCTTCATGTGCTTTTGGCCATCACAGTCTGTGGTCCTTCCTTACTTACTATGATTCAGCCTGAGGGGTGGAGCAAAAGTTTTATTTTGGGGTGCATAAATTCTCATCCTCGGGATATCTAATCTTTACTGAACAAGGATACACAATGGAGATCTACACATCAACTGCATGTATGACAGCACATTTTTAAAGTTTTGGGTTACCTCCATTGTAGATGTAATTTATTGTGTAAGTGATAGAGCCTATTTTAGAACTTATATTGTATTTTTTTTTTTTTTTTTTTTATTGCAGGTGTAGTAACAATCTTGTGCATTTTTGCCACATCCTCTGCAAAGGGTAAGGAAACACAAATTATACTTTTATTACTGGACATTTAGTGTCAGCTAATGTTGTTATTTAAAAGAGTGCACTGAAACAAGAAATTGACTAATAAATATCAGTGGTGTTATTCGAATTTTCAAAATATTATTCCAAAATCGTTGTTAACTAATTCATGTGCAAGTACAAATCAGTAGACAAACAAACTCTGTGTGTTAATGCGCGCGGAAGTTTTTATTTATTAAATCAATAATTTTTATTTATCTTTTTTTTTTTTGTTTGTTTGTTTTTTTTTTTGAGGCGGAAACCGGCTCTTTATGAGCCATGCACGGTTAGTCAGAGGGAAGAAGTAGCTTTGGGTGGAGCGTGCTCTGAGTAGCCCAAACAGATTGGATACCACTTTGACTGGACGGCGGGGGACAGTATTGATGACCGTGGTAGTGTAGCGATTGATTAGTCTTAATCTGAGATTTAGATAGTTGCTATTACATGCTACGCTATTACGCATCAGTATGTCGCGGGCCGAGGAAAAAATAACTGTACTGTATGTTACATTGTGTCTACACCGGGAGTGAGCGACACGACAATAATTAAGCGGCGCGGAACTACACGACAAATCCCCGACAGTAATTTGAAGCCCCGTTCTCTCTCATGTACTCCAAGCCCCTGAGCTACTTCTGACACGACGAACAAATGGTCGTTTGGTCGCGTCCGGTGTAGAGACGGAGGTAATTCCCGGACTTTTTGGGTTCCATTTTATTATGGATTCCGTTGTTTTACTTTCTGTTTTGACATGTATTTTTTCTGTTTTGTTGAATGTGATGCTGGGCAGGGTCTCGGAGTTAAATAGGGCTCATCGGAGGACTGCATATTGTATTAATTTCTAACAAATGCAGTGCTGAACAGTTTAATAAAAAATCTGCCTTAACCCCATAAAAGGTACAAAAGAGGAGAAACATGAGTGGAAAATTGTATTCATAACGCGTGGCGAGGTCTTTTTCGTGATTTGGCCATTTTTGCAGCGATAGTGGCCGAGGTTGTTTGTATGGCATAAGTTTAGCAAGTGGTTTTTAGTAGAATTCAGATCTTTTTTCTGAACCATAAGGAGTGTAATAGCATTAGTGCCATCCAATGACATTCTGTGTATTAACAAACATTTATAAAAGAAGAAAAGACATTACATTTTTGTATAACAGGCACAAGAGAGTATGAATGAACTTGCACGAAAATTCACTTTACCATGGTTTTAGGTTAATGGTAATAGTTCACCTGAAATTGACAATTCCGTCAAGTCATTACACCGCATGATGTACTTCTGTGGATACAAAAGAAGATAACTTGAAGAACTGTTCAAACTGTTTATCCATTTAAAAAAAAAAAAAGAAAGAAAAAAAACTCACTGACATTTTTCAAAATATCTTGTGTTCCACAGAAAACAAAAAGTCATGCATGTGTTGAACAAGTTGAGGGTTAGTGAATAATGACCCTTAAAACATGAAATGTATTTAACAACTCCTTTTTTCAACCTATAAATATAGGGGAGGTTTGTTCTTTGTGTGAGCAAATGATGTGATGATGTGAGTAAAAAGAAAGCAATTTCATCAGATCAAGGGCAGATTTACTACATTTTGATTCAATATTACAAATAGTTTGCACTAATTAACCATTCACAATAAGACCAGAAACTTCTATTAGGTCAGTGTTATATTCATGTTGACTTAAATCTTTATAGCATTTAGAGTTGTTTTACCCAGTTATCACTTTTAGAACCACTAGTTACCACTAATTTTTCATAATCTCTTTGTTCCTCAGAAATTTGCCATCATGACAGAGGGAACAAGTGAGTGACCTTACACTGAGCCTTAACTCTGAGCCTCTAAACACAGTTGCATAAGAGATTTTTTTCAATCATTATTACATATGTTTTATCATAGATCACTTAAATGTAAATTAACAGAATGTTTTGGTAAGAGTAAAATAGGAGTGATCTGTATTATGTCAGCAGCAACGCAGGTTTCAATGGACAGATGGAAGGCAGCCATCATCTGCACTGGTGTGGGAATGTGTTTTACAATATCTCAGGAAGTTCCTGCTGTAATGGTAGGAGAGACTCCTGCAGCTGTCTGTTTGTGGTTACTGAGTCACTGGGAGTAGAGGATGTGATTCACAATAAGTTTATGACATATACAAAGATTGGACACTGTTTTAGATTGTATTTTAATATGTTGCAGGTAATATAACTCTGGGATTAAGCCAGCTGGTGGCTGACTGCTGTGGTTCTGTAGCTTACAATCCACTTAATGAGATTTGCTGTAATGGCAGGATTCTGACTCGAAGCAGCACTTACGTGAAATGCTGTGGCAAAGGTAGCCGATCCACTTTATACACTTTGTTTGGCATTGTCCAGATTTGACACATTTTTGCATGTTTAAGAAATGTTGATGAGATTGGTTGATCTTCTTACAGTTAGCTCAAGGATGACGTTTTATGAGTTTTCTCTTACTCTCATTTACAGACATGTACTTGACAACGACTCATTTGTGTTGTGGTAAAAACAAACTATTTCAACAGAAGGAAAATCATTCTTGTTGTGGCAAGGAAACATATGACATGACAACCCACTGCTGCTGTACTAACACTACACTAGAAGTAAAGCCTAAAAGTGAAACTTGCTGTCCAAAAGCAACAGGTGTGTGTGTATACATCTCTTACAGTGATTATTAGATAAATAATTAAAGAAATGTGGTGCAAGTGGCTAAACAGTGGAACAAAGACGTCATGTACTGTAATCTTTCATGTGTTTTTAGTCAAAGTAATAGATCTACCATTTGTTTTAGTAGATCATAATCTGAATATTATTCTTACAGATTCTGATAGAAAAACTGAACGCCAGCAAGGCCCTCCTCCCACCCGGTGAGTCACACAGACAGTTAATTAAGTAATTAATTGTTTTAAAAAATACTTTTACAATGCAATAATTTCACATTCAATTTTCAAATTAATGTAAAAACAGCATAAATACAGTATATTTCTAATATTTGTATAATGGAATCTTTTTTTTTATGACTAAAGGCCAGTATCACTGATACCAATACTTCTGATGTCTCTAGGAAATTGTTTTTTCCCCTAATATTTAACCATTGACTAGCCATTCATTACAAGAGCTATTAATTTTAATTAATCTTAATTTAATTAAATAACATTTATTAGACTACTTAAAATAACTTCTAATTTAAGTGAACTTAAAAAAATCTTCACATAAACCCATTATAATAAATGTCATATTTAGTTACCTGTGCCCTTCAGCAAGTAGAAAATATACAGAAAAGTTATTAAACACTAAATTCTAAATTAAATATAGATGAATCTTTAAAGCTACAAAAGTTATTGATTTCCTTTTTTTTCTTTTGATCTTTGATTAATAGACATCACACTGTTAGACATAGCAAACTGTATTTGATTTACAGTTGCAAACTGTACTGTTTTACAGTATATTTGTCAGTATATCTACTGTAATTCATTAATTTTAATATAGATTTCATTAGATTTTATCATTTTTATATAAAATTCATTTTATTTTTACTCTACATTTACTGGCATTCAATTAAAACAGACATAATAATTACAAAATATAAAATTCTTTATTTAAAACATTGCATGTACTGTATAACTACAGTCTTCCAATGCTGGAAAAGTGCATCTTCACCATTTCTCCTGTCTTAGGACATTTTGCAGTGCATTATGTTGTATCCTCTGGATTTATCCTCACAAAAATACATAGCCATCTGCAAAACTCAGGTGCTGCTCCAAAACGTGGCCACCACCTTTGCTCACCATCCACTTTGTTAGTGACAGAAATGTCTTCTCTGAAAAACAAGAAGTAGAAATGACACGCTTTTAAAAGGCAAACCCCATATAGAATACACAAACCTCTCAAAACCATAGTTGTTCTCTTACCATGAATTATCAGTCTCAGGGTGGCTGGCCTGCTCATGTCTTTCTTGATGCTTCATTGCAGTTGTCTTTATAACACAAATACAAAAAAATGTAGTAAATCTTAAATTCTATTAAAAACTATAACAAACTAATTCTAAAACTAGAAAGGCAGCTAGCCATAAAACATTTTTAACCTAGCTAACATACGATTTTATTTTCTCAATAGGCTACTAGCCAACATTAATTACTAACACCTGAACAAAATTTCACATTAGTTAACTTAATGTTAATATAAGCGTTGCTCGTTAAAAATAATTTTAATTCGGTAACTTAATTCAATAAGCTGACAAAAGTTTACCATAGTAAAGTTTGTTACCGCCATGTTTACGGGTAAATGTTATTAGGTTAAACTGGTGTGCAAAAATATGACACAAACACAGACAAACGTACACACATTTTTACCTTGCTTGCTGGTCTTATTCTCTCGTAAGGTGCATCGACACACAACGCAGATGTTCTCTGGAACTCTTCCACTCTCGCGGGTTCATCCCCGGGCAAAACCCGCGGTGCTGTTCCGTGTCTTCCTCGAAAGCGACTCAAAGACAATATACTGTAGAACCCATTATACTATCTACAGTGGATGCGGACAGTAAAGTGATGCCCCATTATATTTCTGACATACAGATATACTCCCAAGTACTCGCGCTGTTTCTGACATGAAAGACAAATGGATTTTCCAATCATTACAAGCGATGTAACACGTCCAGTGTAACACGTCAGTCCCAAGCTGTTCCAGCGTTGTAGAAACGGTGTAGGGCAAATCGTGTCAATCAAAGTGTAAGAAATTAGGAAAATAAAACAACCTCAATAGAATGGCGCCAAAGAGGCCGTTACAGTAGTAGCAAATACAGTAGTATACAGCAATTTAAAAAAATACAGTAAGTCTCTGTATGTGGGGTTTGACATCACAGAAAATTCCCATGATGCAAAGGGTATTACAGTTATTTACTGTAAAGGGAATTTGCAGTATTATACTGGGTGATATACAGTAAATAACTGTAGAATGCATCTCTCTTTACCTATTCTGACCCACTTCAGGTCTCAAAGTCTCTACTAATTGAATTGAGTTGAACCGAGGGTGTTAGATGAGGGAGACATTGTTGGGGTGCTCTAATACAGTTTGTAAAACCACTGCATTTCAGAGACTTATTCTTAAATGTGACTCATATAAAAAATACATTCATACACACACAGTTTAAGCTTTAATTGCCTTTTTGGTAACTTCATGGCTTAACTGATGACATAACTACGACATTGCATGCTCGTAGTTTCTTTCGCGATTTGATATGAAAGGATACAGCCTACAGCACACGCTGGCATATTTTCGCGATCATTTGACTCGTGCCTGGCGCTAAGGCGAAGTTGGAGCGCGTTAGACCGAAACAGCAGTTCTGAGTGGGGTGGCGGACCCTATCTCCGCGCCTGAGTTAACAATGTTAAACATTTTTAACGCGTTAAACTGAAAAAATGTCAAATGTGTGTAAGTAAATGTTTGAAAACTTTTTGTTTGTCATTTGAAAACTTTATAATGCTCATTCAGAGAATCGGATCTTTGGATTAACATCACGTAAATTCACCCATTTCTCCCGAAATAGCCTACATAAAAGCAAGTCACCGTTGAACTAGGAAAAGAATAGAGTTAACTTTATATTTAACTAAACTTTTATGTGAATAAAACATCATCAGATTTTAATTAAAATAATTATTATTGCAGCTTTCCTCAGACACCATTGTATTTAACAAACTCACAAATCCATGCATTTAACTAATGTCTTTTTGCTAGTAATTAATTTAAATGTCTGAAACCTAAAATAAATTTGATGTGTTTCAAAACACCGAATTGTGATATGGGCTATGAAAAGCTCTTGCACTGATTCAGTTTGACCCCCTCCAACCCCTCGAACAGTGTCAATTACCATTCGATGCAGACGATCACTGGTGCATTTAGAACATCACTGATAAATTCAAAGAGCCAGAGACACAAAAAATAAATTTAATGTAAAAAAAAAAACGTCTCTGGGTCAGCGTCAGACAAAGCGCGAAAAACGTTGAATTTATCAGTGATGTTCTAAATGCACCAGTGATCGTCTGCATCGTGTGTCTCAGATTTGAATTTAGCAGTTGATGTTTTTCTTTATATATATATATATATACATACATGTACAGGACAAACTGCACATTTCACCCAAAATTGTTTGCTGTGATATGATTCCAGACCCCTGGCAATCAGCCTCCCCCCCTCCCCACCTCCCCACCCCCCTTGGACCACACCTACATGGGGGGCTAGATTGCATTGTATTTTAAATATAAACTTGTTCTGTTACATTACTGCTCTAACATAACACTTTCAGTTTCAATTAACTAGCACTTCAATTCTCTTTCACTTGCACTGGATTTGTGTAGGCTATATAGTGTATATTTAAGGTAGCAATACAATACAATACATGTCATATTTATTAATATTAATAATATGACAATATATGTAGTTAATATTGGTTAAATGGAAGGGGGAAATCCTGTCCATACACAGCTAGGGGGAAAAAATTATAAAAGCACTGTTCATTTACTTGATATAGGCCTAACAATTGATATTCAGGAACTGTGAATAAATTACTGAAAAAAAAAAAAATTACTTCAAAATAATAATAATAATAATAATATCATTGCTATAACATCCTCAACAAACAAAAAAGAGTTTACCTTAGATAAAGTTTGATTAATATGTACATACAGCACCGGTCAAAATTTTGGACATTATAGTTTTTAATGTTTTTTGAAAGAAGTCTCTTATGCTCATCGAGTTACATTTATTTGGTCAAAAATACAGAAAAAAATAATATTGTGAAAAAGTTTTTTTTTTAAAAAGTATTTATTTAAAATAGAAATCTTTTGTAACAATACCATTCAGATGTTTGCAATTCAATGGTCAGTATTAAAGGAATTAATACTTTTATTCATAAGGATGTATTAAATAAATGCTGACAATTCAGCTATGACTCTCAGAAATAGATATTTTAAAGTATGATAAAAATAGAAAACCATTATTTAAATTTCACAATATTATAGTTTATTATAGTTTCGGTATTTCTGATCAAATAAACGCAGACTTGATGATCATAAGCGACTTTCAAAAACATTAAAACTAGTAATGTTCCCGAACTTTTGACCGGTACTATATACAGGTGCATCTCAATAAATTAGAATGTTGAGGAAAAGTTCATTTATTTCAGTAATTCAACTCAAATTGTGAAACTCGTGTATTAAATAAATTCAATGCACACAGACTGAAGTAGTTTAAGTCTTTGGTTCTTTTAATTGTGATGATTTTGGCTCACATTTAACAAAAACCTCTCAACAAATTAGAATACTTCATAAGACCAATAAAAAAAATCATTTTTAGTGAAATGTTGGCCTTCTGGAAAGTATGTTCTTTTACTGTATATGTACTCAATACTTCGTAGGGGCTCCTTTTGCTTTAATTACTGCCTCAAATTCGGCGTGGCATGGAGGGGATCAGTTTGTGGCACTGCTGAGGTGGTATGGAAGCCCAGGTTTCTTTGACAGTGGCCTTCAGCTCATCTGCATTTTTTGGTCTCTTGTTTCTCATTTTCCTCTTGACAATACCCCATAGATTCTCTATAGGGTTCAGGTCTGGTGAGTTTGCTGGCCAGTCAAGCACACCAACACCATGGTCATTTAACCAACTTTTGGTGCTTTTGGCAGTGTGGGCAGGTGCCTAATCCTGCTGGAAAATGAAATCAGCATCTTTAAAAAGCTGGTCAGCAGAAGGAAGCATGAAGTGCTCCAAAATTTCATGGTAAACGGGTGCAGTGACTTTGGTTTTCAAAAAACACAATGGACCAACACCAGCAGATGACATTGCACCCCAAATCATCACAGACTGTGGAAACTTAACACTGGACTTCAAGCAACTTGGGCTATGAGCTTCTCCACCCTTCCTCCAGACTCTAGGACCTTGGTTTCCAAATGAAATACAAAACTTGCTCTCATCTGAAAAGAGGACTTTGGACCACTGGGCAACAGTCCAGTTCTTCTTCTCCTTAGCCCAGGTAAGACGCCTCTGACGTTGTCTATGGTTCAGGAGTGGCTTAACAAGAGGAATACGACAACTGTAGCCAAATTCCTTGACACGTCTGTGTGTGGTGGCTCTTGATGCCTTGACCCCAGCCTCAGTCCATTCCTTGTGAAGTTCACCCAAATTCTTGAATCGATTTTGCTTGACAATCCTCATAAGGCTGCAGTTCTCTCGGTTGGTTGTGCATCTGTTTCTTCCACACTTTTTCCTTCCACTCAACTTTCTGTTAACATGCTTGGATACAGCACTCTGTGAACAGCCAGCTTCTTTGGCAATGAATGTTTGTGGCTTACCCTCCTTGTGAAGGGTGTCAATGATTGTCTTCGGGACAACTGTCAGTTTAGCAGGCTTCCCTATGATTGTGTAGTCTAGTGAACCAAACTGAGAGACCATTTTGAAGGCTCAGGAAACCTTTGCAGGTGTTTTGAGTTGATTAGCTGATTGGCATGTCACCATATTCTAATTTGTTAAGATATTGAATTGGTGGGTTTTTGTTAAATGTGAGCCAAAATCATCACAATTAAAAGAAGCAAAGACTTAAACTACTTCAGTCTGTGTATATTGAATTTATTTAATACACGAGTTTCACAATTTGAGTTGAATTACTGAAATAAATGGAAACTTTTCCAAGACATTCTAATTTACTGTATGTAAAAATACACAGTTTAAAATGAAATGTTTTATAAATAAAAAAAGTTAGGAATCATATTTGTTTCAAGTGCTTTTTGTGGGGGGCGGGGGGCCTCCAACATAAATTTTGCCTAGGGCCTCCAAATGGCTGGAACCGGCCCTGATAGGCTACATATATATAGGCCGGATCAGGGCCGGATAGGCTATATATAAAAAGATAAATAAAAAAATTTAAAAAACGTGTATATATATATATATATGTGTGTGTGTGTGTGTGTGTATTCTCTTACAATGGAGGTCTATTAAATAATTATTTGAAAATTATAGGCTACTAATATAATTTTGTGTGTGTTTTGTTTGTTTGGTTTTATGTGTGACCGGAAATCTCAAGCACTCAACCCATATTATCAGGTAAAGTATTTGCCATCCTCATTGTATAAAATGTGTACATATCTGTCTTTTGATTGGACAGTGATCTAGTTAGTTCCTAGATATCCTTTTATAGTCTCTTTAGTTCATGCCTAACCTAAAGGTTTTTTTACAAATTATTAAATAACTCTTGTCTTCATTGGAAATGATGGTCATTCTATGGTTATTGTTGTAAAAACCTCTTACTCATTCTGCTCTAGACTTGAAGTGTGGATCAGAAACCTACAATCCCCATGAACAAATTTGTTGCTCAGGGAATCTGTATAAGGCATCAGCACTTACTAAGGTATTGCTTTTTGACCTGAAGCTTAGTTTTGCTATATATTTTGCTAATATATATTGGCCAACTGGCACATTGCATTGTGATTGGCCGAACACCACAAGCACTCGTCGGAAATGTAACGCCCCTTTCCATAATCGCGAGCTTCAGCTTTCAAAATAAAAGTAAAGACAGTTAATAATGTCCTTAGTTTTTCCATCAGTTCAAGCCCGAAAGGGGAACAGAGTCGCGTGACAGACACATAAACACACAATGCGCAACTCTCATTTGAACCGTCAATAGCAAATACTTATACTAATAACAAAACATACAGTCGCTGACTCAGAAGTGCCAGATTGTCATAGCAAAGTCAGAATTACCGCCTCTCCTAGGTTCACGAAACGGTCGTCCATAAAATGCGTTGTGATAACATCTGGGCTGTGCTGTTCTGTTGTAAGTAATCTTAATGATTCCTAATTGCATCTACTTTCGGAAGGCCAAATAAAGTGCTTTTGCTTTCACATAGAAACACACAGCGTCTCCCTGTCATGGCTGCATCAACACTACTGCAGTTACTGAAACCACGCCGCCTTTCTTTGCGAGAACATTTGGGCGCCGTTACGCAAATATTTCCACATCGTGACGTAGACATGTGGGGGCGTGTTTGAATGAGCCGTTTTAGGTGGGCGTGGCAGAGTCTTAACTTTTATAAAGAATATCTCTTTGGTTTTGAGACTTTAGTCTTTGAAACTTCAGGGATCTTATATATATCTTATATATGCACAATCAGCTTGTAACACTGCAAAGAGAAAGGAAAACTTGAAATCGCATTATATGACCCCTTTAAGTATTTGGAGAAATGAGAGTAGGCTATATGTATTCAAAAACTATGCATACATTATTCAAATACGTATACATACATTATGCATACATTATTGTACAGTACTATGTATACCTGTGTCTTTCAGTGCTGTGGCCTAGATGCTTACACTCTGTCAGATGGTGATGTGCTGTGCTGTAATGGAACCCTTCATCTGAATGTGCCTGAGCAGTCAGAGTGTGTTGGAGGTGTTATATATACTCCAGGAAACACTACTTGCCAAATGTCGACCCGTCCTCGTGTTGGCGAGCACTGCTGTGGAGGACAAACCTTCAATCCTCGCTCGCATATTTGCTGTAATGGACACAGGTAGGCCCACAGATTACAAAGATTTGATTTAAAAGTGCACTTAGTACTTTTTTGCTCATGTTTTAAATAATTTCATTGTTTTGATTCATTTTGCAATCATCCAAACCTTGATCCTTGATCTTAACAACACATCCACCAAACAGGGACAACCTGCCTAATGTAGAATAACATATTTCTCGCAAGTATAGATAATTTTTTGTGGGAATAACTTTCTATTGTGTCTTTCTCTGCATGTTCCTGCTCAAATAGGTCTCAGATCAGGAAACAGATAGCAGTACCTGTGTGAATCTGATAATCTAGTAGCTTTAGGCAAAACCATAAAAAAATTGCAGATAGTTATTGTTTGGCCTGTAGCCTGATTTCATTCTACCCACGCTGTCTTGACAAACGAGGCTTTGTCTGTAACTGGAAATTCAAGTCTGAAGTCTAACGTGCAGAGACAGCATAAGAATATGCGGTAACACTTTATTTTGATGGTCCCTTTTGAACATTCTGTTGACACTAAGTAATGTTGCAACTACGTCAACAAACTCTCACAACAGTATTAATAGACTGTCTGCTTCATATCTACTAACTCCTTATTGTGTGGCACTACATTTCTCAAAGAAGACATATTCATATAGCACAGCTCTAGAACAGTCTCTCAGTCATCCAGGCCACCCGATAAACCCTTAATAATTTTAAAAACACTTGAATGACTTTTCTTTCAACCTTTTGTTGTTGCTGTTGTTTGTTCTATTTAGCCACAACAAGAAGAATGGCAATTTCTGTTGTGGTTCAGAAGTCTATGACCACCACAACCAGTTCTTGAGATGCTGCTCAGGTCATCTCTACAACCTAACCCATTTACGTGGGAAAGCAGAGTGCTGTGGAAGCCTATTGCTGCAATATGATAATCAAACTTGCTGTTCCTCCTCAACCAATTCCATACTGTATGACACCAAACAAAACCACAGTTGCTGTGGGCATTACTACTACAAAACATCCCTGTGGAGCTGCTGTGCTGAACGTCTCAAACCAACACCAAAGCCTAACAGCTCTCCTGCAGAATACAGACTTAAACCACTAACAGACCTGATCCCTGAAATGTGCAATAAAACAGGTGATGTTCTTGAATATCTGTTTTTTTTGTTTGTTTTTTTTCTGGGAAAACAAAAACAAAAACATGAAATACTAAATATTTTTTGGAAGTAGACTAAATGATTAATTTTTTATCTGTGTGTTTCTAGTGTTCTTTGGCAAAGTGGAGAGTGTGACACTTGAAAATGATCTGCGTCATGTGGTGTTGAAAGTTGTGTGGAAAGTCAAATCTGAAAATTTCATCAAAGACCCTTGGCTTTATGTGTCCCTGGATCACTGCAGCTCTCCTGCCACAGACAACGGCATGACCTACCTTTGGGAGGAAAACCAGAATGGGAAGCACAAGCTTCTCTCTCACCCTGTTGACCTAACATCTGACATGTACATGTTATATTCTGTATGTTACCAAAAGAAGGGATAGAAATATGGATTGAGGTCTATTTCCCATCATTTCCCAGAGCATGCAGGTTGTCATAAGATTTCTGATCATTTTTGATAAATGACAATAGAGACAAGTCTCTGTTACACAGCATTACAGCATCACATGTTGTGCATCTGTGCTTTTTACCTCATTGGATATTTTTATTTAATCTAAATAATGGATTGATCCTGTTTGGAATGGTGCATTACTCTATTTATTCGGTGAGGTAATTTTAAGCTTTGTTAATGTGAAAAATAGAAATAGAATCAAAAAAGAAAACATTCTTCTTTTTTAATATTGAGTTCTCTTAAAGAGTTCTTTTTTTATTATTGCTGAGCAGTGTTAATTTTATATATTTTAAGTTGCACTGCATTTTTTTGTAATCATACTGTATTTTATCAGTCTCAGGTCTATTCCAATTTTGTTAAATTTTTAACAGTTTGACAGGTTCATGTACTAAGCTCAAAGGTGCTCAAATGCAATTAATGGCTTTTATCCTAATCCTTGAGAAGACAATGATTATTTCATATATATACAACGGGGCTAAAGGCCCCCCTTAAGAAAAAATGTGCTATTCACTGCACCTAAAATGTATAATTACAGACAAAATATATACGTTGTATTGAACATTAATGGAGCAACAGATTTTGTGTGGAAATAAATCATTCAAGTTGTTTATTTTGTTTAAAAATCTTATAAATGTATGAGGTGGCAAGGGGGGCCTTTTACCCCACACACAGGGTAAAAGGCCCACCAGTATGGGGTAAAAGGCACATGGTATTGATACAAATGTTTCAGCTAAAATAATGTTTTTTAAAATAATATATAAGTTAATACTCGTTCAAAACAATCACTTCACTTTAGCAAAGTTTGTACTATTTTCTGCTTATTTTGAAAAATAAAATAATTTTTGTTCAATAAATATACTGTCATTAAAATGTTAATATAAAAAATATATTTTAAAATACAGAAACAAAATCATTTTAATAAGTAAAGATTATGAAAGTATTGAAGGGGATCCAATAATAATTGAATATATATTTACAGTAGTAACAACAAATGACATTTTATTATATGATATGATTAATATCATGTTTTTAAATATGATGGTTTCATTCTAAACATGGTGATTATCTCTAATATGGACACCCAACATAATGATATTTACCATCTGAATCTAACCATGTCATGTCAACAAATGGAAAAGTCAGCCATCTATTAATTATCATGTTAATTAGCCTACTGTGCGCCTTTAGCCCCAACAGCAGGGGCGCTTTTTACCCCAAATACCATACTTTTACATATTCTTCGTTATTTAAAAACTGTTGCTTTAATTATATGAAAATCATAAAGAAGACCTTTGTCTGAAATTATATGCATTAATTTTAGCGATTCTCATTTGCTACTTAAATCTACAACATTTTAAAAAACATAAAATATTAGATCAAGTAAGCACAGAATCAACTTCGCGCTGCTGCGCGATCGCATCAAAGATCAGATAAATATACATGTGCATCTTGAAAAGCGAATGTTTTGGAAAGTGCTAAGCCATGTTTTTGTGCCATCTAGTGGTTTAGATGAAAATAATATCAAAGGGGCCTTTTACCCCGGGGCGCCTTTAGCCCCGTTGTACCCTATATATATATATATATATATATATATATATATATACACACACATTTGCACTAAAATGTATGCTAAATTTACAACTGAATTTAGAGACAATCAAAAATCACTGTGTTAAGATGAAATTTAATCTGTCTGTCTAATACATTTTGTGACTTGGGAGTTTTAAACTTATCCAAACTCCTATATACTGTCTTATTTCTATGCTATATACAACTGTGAATACACCTTTCATGTTAAATGTTGTGTGAAGAAAATTTACTCATTCAAGCTGTATTATGGTATTGCAGATATGGAATTTGAAATATATATATATATATATATATATATATACAACCCAAATTCTGGAAATGTTGGGATGTTTTTTACATTTGAATAAAATGAAAATTAAAAGACTTTCAAATCACACAAGCCAATATTTTATTCACAATAGAACATAGATAACATAAATGTTTAAACTGAGAAATCTTAAACTTTTATCCACTAAATTAGCTCATTTCAAATTTGATGCCTGCTACAGGTCTCAAAAAAGTTGGCACGGGGGCAACAAAGTGCTGAAAAAGCAAGAAATTTTTAAAAGATTAAACTGTGAGAACATCTAGCAATTAAGTAAGTTAATTGACATCAGGTCTGTAACATGATTAGCTATAAAAGGGATGTCTTAGAGAGGCAGAGTCTCTCAGAAGTAAAGATGGGCAGAGGCTCTCCAATCTGTGAAAGAGTGCGTAAACAGATTGTGGAATGCTTTAAAAACAACGTTCCTCAACGTCAAATTGCAAAGGCAAAAATCTCATCATCCACAGTGCATAACATCATCAAAATATTCAGAGAAACAAGAGAAATCTCTGCGTAAGGGACAAGGCCGAAGACCTTTGTTGGATGCCCGTGGTCTTCAGGCCCTCAGACAACAGTGCATCACTCACCGGCATGATTCTGTCACTGACATTATGACATTACTAAATGGGCCCAGGAATACTTCCAGAAACCACTGTCGGTAAACACAATCCGCCGTGCCATCTGCAGATGCCAACTAAAGCTCTATCATGCAAAAAGGAAGCCATATGTGAACATGGTCCAGAAGTGCTGTCATGTCCTGTGGGCCAAGGCTCATTTAAAATGGACTGTTTCAAAGTGGAAAAGTGTTCTATGGTCAGACAAGTCCAAATTTGACATTCTTGTTGGAAATCATAGATGCCATGTCCTCCGGACTAAAGAGGAGGGAGACCTTCCAGCGTGTTATCAGCATTCAGTTTAAAAGCCAGCATCTCTGATGGTATGGGGGTGCATAAGTGCTTACAGTATGGGCAGCTTCCATGTTTTGGAAGGCACTATGAATGCTGAAAGGTATTTAAAGGTTTTAGAGCAACATATTCTCCCCTCCAGACGACGTGTATTTCAGCAGGACAATGCAAAACCACATACTGCAGCTATTACAACAGCATGGCTTCGTAGTAGAAGAGTCCGGGTGATGAACTGACCTGCCTGCAGTCCAGGGGCAAGATTCACGAAAATCTTCTTAAGAAATGAGTTAAGAAATTTATGAAAGTTCGTAAGAATGTTCTTAAGTGTAAATCTTCAAAAAGTTCTCAAATATATTCTTAAGAACATCTTAATTTTTTCTTCAGAAAAAAATAAGTCTTTATCTGAGTGAATACATGATGCACTGATAAACTCGCACTTTATTGTCTTTTTACGCTTCCTGCAGATTACCCTAATAATCATAATAAGCACGCACACTATTTTCGTCGTGACTTTGCCTGGTGCTCAGCTTCATGTTTTTAATGCAGCATGTTTTTGAACAGTTACTTTTGGCTGTTTCTCAATTCCAAGAATGCAAAAAACGGACTTGTGTTCTCGTGGAGAACCGGTCTTGCCAAGCTTCCTCGGAAGAACGAACTCGGAAGGACGCGAGAACACAGAACGCACCCTTATGAGAATTGAGATGTGCTGCGTTCTTGCTTAACTGACCGCATAATCACAGCATAAGCAGCGGCCAATAGAGTGGGGGAACTATGATGTCACTTTGTAGGCGAAAACCCAGAAGCGAGTTAGCATTTTAGCATTGGAAGATGCGACGGCAGCCACAGGACAACGGCGCCACTGCGCTCACCACACACCAGCTACAGGTGGAGAGGAGAGAGTGTCATAGAGCCAATCAAGTGGATGGGGATTATTGGGAAGCCATGATTGACAAGGGCCAGTGGAGGGAATTTGGCCAGGACACCGGGGTTACACCCCTACTCTTTACGATGAGTGTCATGGGATTTTTAATGACCACTGAGAGTCAGGACCTCGGTTTAACGTTTCATCCGAAAGACGGTGCTTTTTTACGGTATAGTGTCCCCGTCACTATACTGGGGCGTTAGGACCCACACAGACTGCAGGGTGAGCACCCCCTGCTGGCCTCACTAACACCTCTTCTAAGAGCAACCTAGTTTTCCCAGGAGGTCTCCCATCCAGGTACTGACCAGGGGTGCGTTTCCCAAAAGCATCGTTAGCCAACTACGGTCGCAAGTTCCGTCGTTACCAGCATAGTTCAACGATTCGGTGTTTCCTGAAACCATAGCTCAAACGAACGTTCGCAATCAGCGTCACAAACTTACGTGGTTGGAACTGCAGCTCTCGATCTGTGGTTAGAAGCATAGTTTCTTGTTAATAAGATATATGGGCTTAAATAAATATGTTATCATATTTTATGCACCTTATTTCGAAATGTACAGAAATACGTGCTTTAAATGTCCTTTAGTTAAGATTATTTCATTTATTCACTATACTATTTATTACTAATGTCTCATTACAGTTTTAGTTCGGCTCTAGTTTTGTATTTATTCCAGTTTATATGAAGCGGTTCATGTAGCGTGGATTAAAATTCATATACAGAGTAAATTCTTTTCACTAAACGTTAAAAATAAGTTTGAAACAGTTGTCGGGAGCGCGATGGTGGTGACGTTGAAGGCAAGCAACCGTGGTGGTGTAGTTTGTTTATAGCCTAAGTTTAGCTTTTTAGTTCTGGCGCTTTTATTTAGGCTTCAAAATTCATCAAAGTGATATTATTTTGTGAAGATTATCTTGATGGACACAACGTGTAAGTTTCATGAACTATGACTGAACACAGAGCTTATTTTTTGCGATTATCCAAAAGCCTATGGAAAAATCCCATTGTTTTTTTGTCGAGGAACCAGTTTCATGCTAACAGCGATCCGCCTACAGAGTGACGTCATAGTTCCCCCACTCTATGAACAATAAATATAACATAACATTACAAACATATGTCATAACTTATTAAAACATTTCTATTATACAGTAGATATTATTTTCATATAATTGTATATTGTTTTATTTTACAGTATATATGTTTAACTATGACTATGTTAAGATTAATTTTAATATGCCAATAAAAAATACTGCAGACTTTCTCCGGGTCTTATATCTTTATTAAAATTAAGCAAAACAAAACGATAAATGTTTACTTTCAAGAGTCGTCAAGTATTTGCGAGAGTGAGTTTAAAGTTACAGGCTTCCGTACACTGGCTTCCTGCAGTGTCTTCTGGGATTTCTAACGGCTCGATTCTCTCAAGTCTGCACTCGATGCATCCTCGATATCAAGAACACATCCGGGTATTTTCATGCGTCCTCTGTTCTTGCATTCTTTTTTCTTTTTTTTTTTATTCCAAAAATTGTAGAAATATACAAGAACAGGGAAACAAGACATGAATGTATTCCTACAAAGAACAAACATAAAAATAAAGACAAAAAACAAATATTCTGGATTTGCGTACATCAAATTATGGAATTATCTATACAGAAAAGTGCAAAAATAAAATTACATCATTTTAGAAAAGCTGTCATAGTGCATCAAACATTTGGCACTCTTTTTGTTATTTGTCAGTCTTAGAGATGAAACAAGAGAATCAAATTCAGAAAGAAAGAGGGGGAGAGACAAAGGAGATTTAAGCCACTTTTGCTTATGAATGAAGAATTTAGCATTTAGTATAAGAAAATTAACAACATATTCAAGAGGTAGCTTTGGATTTTCATAATACAAAATAACATCTTTGAGGACGAAGGTATGGGTCGCATTTGTAAGGATAGAAACATAGGTGCTTAAGTCAACCCATAATTTGTTGGTAACACCACAATCAAAAAACAAATGGGAAGCTGTTTCTTCAACAAAACCACAAAACGAGCAAGACTCATCAACATCAGAATATTTAGAAATAGACAAATTAACGGGATAAATTTTATGAAGGATTTTATAATGAACCTCCTTAACTTTGTTAGATATACAAAATTTACTTGGCAAAAGCCAGGCCTTTCTCCAATTTATATTTGTTATAAAGGAACCCCATTAGAATTTCCCTCTTGGAGTAATCTTTCTCTTTGTCTGAAATATTTTGCGAATATGTTTGTTATTGCATTTCCGATCTAAAATATCAATACCACCTAAACGTAAAGCCGGATAAACACTGTTGCCTTTACTAAATTTGAGGTGACTTTTAATTAACTGGGTTAAGCCTACTGGGATGGCTCTCATCAAAGTATTATATTCCTTTAGTGGGACTGGAAAATAATGGAGATTCATAAATTGTTCATAAGTTAAAATATTACCAAAATCATCAAACACAGATAGAATACAGTTCAAGTTATTATTAAACCATCTAGGGAAAAAGAGAGACTTATTTCTAACAGTTATATCAGCATTATTCCAAAGGAGAACTTTGTGGAGGGAGAAACCATGGACCAAACACAATTTCCATGAAAGAAGACATTGCTGATGGAAGTTAGATAAGGAAATAGGTAATTTGCCAGGTAAGAAATTAATTTTAGTAAGAAAGATAGGCCACCAAGTTGGTCAAATATCATATAATTTGGTCATATAATTTGGAATAAAGAACCACAGTGACATTGGATTCATGAGGCACCTTCTCAGCCAATTTACTTTAAAGGTGTTTACAGTATCTGCAAAGTCCAAAAAATCAAGGCCACCTTCGCTTCTGGAATTAGCAAGCACTTCTCTTTTTAATTTGTAACGTCTATTTTTCCAGATAAAATCCAAAAATATTTTATTAATTTCCTTTATAGCTTTATCGTTGACAAATAAAGAAAGAGCAGAATATACAAAGTGAGAGAGCCCTTCAACCTTAGATAAAAGAACTGAGAACAGAGAGATCTCTCTGAAGCCAGATGTTAAAGATCTGTTTCGTTTTTTTTTCATTTGATCAAAAAAGTTTAAATGATGTCTACTGATTGAATTTTTAGTGATATGAATTCCTAAATATTTTACACTTTTTTTAACTGGGATACCTCCTAAGAATATATCATCCATATCATGAATTGACATAAATTCACATTTCGAAGTATTAAGTTTTAGACCTGAGGCACATGAAAATTGTTCAACCAATTCCAAAATCAGAAATATTATAGTTGAAATTAGAGGTATAAAGATTGCTATAGAAATTTGCAACAAAATCTGAGATTACTTTTTGGTCTTTGGAAATGACTCAGTCAATATTAAGAGCGGAGAGAGTTTTCCTCTGACCATTTCTTTTTTCCAGGGCAAAAAAATAGCTAGAATTTCTTTCCCCCCTCCTCCAGCCATTTTGCATGAGATCTTGTGTTCTTGCATTCTTGAGAATAGAGTGGGGGAACTATGACGTCACTTTGTACACTGAAAAAAGTGTACAAGGCATGTCATTACTCTAAAGAAGTTGTTATACTTGATCTAACTCAAAACATTTAATTTTCTGTCTAGCCATCAGTGTTATGTAAAAAGTTTGGTTGGTTTAAATTAAAAGTAAGTCTTGTTAGTGTAATGTAAATACATTTCTTTAAATTAAATTAAAAATATTGGTTTCCATTGTCACGTGACTTCTAACGTCATCCGTGGTCGTGCGTGAGGACGTTCAGTTTTCCGCCATCTTGTTACAACGCATGGATGAACTCGGCGTGGTAAAACGGGAATCAAGAAAATTGGTAAGTAATTTTAAACATACGTTTGGGCGTATTATTAACATTATACATGTATGATTTCATAAAATATTATGTTGTACTGTTGTTTTACATACGGTTAGTATTACTAGTTTGACGGCTCTAACTCGGCTAGAAGGTTTACAAGTTTCCCTCATCACGATGTTAAACCGAGTGGAAATAAAATAATAATAATACAAGTAAACTGCTTGAGGTGAGATGGATTGATATTGAAACGTAGTATAAAGACTGTTTCGGGTATGCTGGAGTGCGATACTGTATGGCGCCATGTAACGTTATAAAGTACATGCACGCTTCAGACGCTTTGTATGGACTTAACGTTGTTATGAAGCTTTATTATTATGATGATTTTTATTGATTTATTATGAAGCTCGCGTTCGCAAGGTATTCGCTCTGCTTACTTGTATGGTCTCTCATTTATGATTAATGTTAACACAACGTTAGCTTTACATGAAGGCCCAAACACATGTCTTTAGTGACGTGCCTAAACACTTATTTTAACGTGTCGCGTCGACCAGCATACCCGGTAAAGAAGTACCCTAACCCTAAAAGGGTTAACCATAACCCTAAAAATGACAAAGACGTTTGTCTTACGCAGACAAGAGATTGTGGAAAACCAATCTAGTGTTCAAGAACTGCAAGAAAGATGGCCAGCTCTGTTTCAACGAGGAGGTAAAAGCATGTATTTTATTGAAAAATGTTAAAATGTAAGTGACTAATCCTGAATTTACCATAGTTTTTACCATGGGATTTTAGTATGTAGTGTTTTTGAAAATGTCTTAGATGCCCTAATTATACCTTGTGTGTATGTATTTTTACAACTAGTTCTCAAAGTAAAATAATTTTTTTCAGAAATCTATTTTCTGTTTCTCTTTCTTACAGATTAATGGTGAATTTTTGCGCATCAGGACCTTACCTTTACAGTCGAGATTTATGGCCTCTTTGGACAGACAGAGCTCTCAGCTTCTCCAGGTTATTAGGAGCAAAGGTGGAGTCCTCCGTAAAAAAAAAACTAAGGACACTATTAAAGTTATGTATCAGGTATTGTGCATGTCACATTTTGCATGTGAACAAAATTGCTTGTGGCAATCAATTTAGTAGTGTTTTGGTCTAATAAAAACAATACAGTCGTGGCCAAAAGTTTTGAGAATTACATAAATATTAGTTTTCACAAAGTTTGCTGCTAAACTGCTTTTAGATATTTGTTTCAGTTGTTTCTGTGATGTACTGAAATATAATTACAAGCACTTCATACGTTTCAAAGGCTTTTATCGACAATTACATGACATTTATACAAAGAGTCAGTATTTGCAGTGTTGGCCGTTCTTATTCAGGACCTCTGCAATTCGACTGGGCATGCTCTCAATCAACTTCTGGGCCAAATCTTTACTGATAGCAACCCATTCTTTCATAATCACTTCTTGGAGTTTGTCAGAATTAGTGGGTTTTTGTTTGTCCACCCGCCTCTTGAGGATTGACCACAAGTTCTCAATGGGATTAGGATCTGGGGAGTTTCCAGGCCATGGACCTAAAATTTCAACGTTCTGGTCCCCGAGCCACTTAGTTATCACTTTTGCCTTATGGCACGGTGCTCCATCGTGCTGGAAAATGCATTGTTCTTCACCAAACTGTTGTTGGATTGTTGGAAGAAGTTGCTGTTGGAGGGTGTTTTGGTACCATTCTTTATTCATGGCTGTGTTTTTGGGCAGAATTGTGAGTGAGCCCACTCCCTCGGATGAGAAGCAACCCCACACATGAATGGTCTCAGGATGCTTTACTGTTGGCATGACACAGGACTGATGGTAGCGCTCACCTTTTCTTCTCCTGACGAGCCTTTTTCCAGATGCCCCAAACAATCGGAACGGGGCTTCATCGGAGAATATGACTTTGCCCCAGTCCTCAGCAGTCCATTCACGATACTTTCTGCAGAAGATCAATCTGTCCCTGATGTTTTTTTTGGAGAGAAGTGGCTTCTTTGCTGCCCTTCTTGACACCAGGCCATCTTCCAAAAGTCTTCGCCTCACTGTGCACGCAGATGCACTCACACCTGCCTGCTGCCATTCCTGAGCAAGCTCTGCACTGGTGGCACTCCGATCCCGCAGCTGAATCCTCTTTAGGAGACGATCCTGGCACTTGCTGGACTTTCTTGGACGCCCTGAATCCTTCTTTACAAGAATTGAACCTCTTTCCTTGAAGTTGCTGATGATCCTATAAATTGTTGATTTAGGTGCAATCTTAGTAGCCACAATATCCTTGCCTGTGAAGCTATTTTTATGCAACGCAATGATGGCTGCATGCGTTTCTTTGCAGGTCACCATGGTTAACAATGGAAGAACAAAGATTTCAAGCATCACCCTCCTTTTAACATGTCAAGTCTGCCATTCTAACCCAATCAGCCTGACATAATGATCTCCAGCCTTGTGCTCGTCAACATTCTCACCTGAGTTAACAAGACGATTACTGAAATGATCTCAGCAGGTCCTTTAATGACAGCAATGAAATGCAGTGGAAAGGTTTTTTTGGGATTAAGTTAATTTTCATGGCAAAGAAGGACTATGCAATTCATCTGATCACTCTTCATAACATTCTGGAGTATATGCAAATTGCTATTATAAAAACTTAAGCAACAACTTTTCCAATTTCCAATATTTATGTGATTCTCAAAACTTTTGGCCACGACTGTACATCTTGAACATTTTGTAGAGTCTGGACATAGACATCAGAAGAGAGTGCCTGCTGAAGTGCTTGATCAAGTACCTTGGTGAAGATGCAAGCTGTCTGATCAAAGAATACCAGGTAATGTAGACAATGCAAACTACTGAAATTTTCTCCAACCATGTTTGCCTTAAAGTTATATTTCACTACCAAATCAACATTTCCCCATGTTTTACTCGCCCCCAAGGCATCCTAACTGAATATGGTTATATTCTTGAAGAACAATATAGGCAAAGTTATAATCCTACGTATCATTTTACTTCCAAGCGGTAGAATGGGAGTGAATTGTTGACTTTGGATGCACTATTTGAAGCTTCAAATAGTGCATCCATCGATCAAAGAACTGCTCGACACAGCTCTGTGGTCTTAAAAAAGGTCTTCGAAGCCTTAAGGGTGAGTAAAACATGGGGAAATTTTGATTTGGTAGAGACATATCGCTTTGAAGTACTTCAAGTAATTGTGTTATCACATATCAGCCTGTGTGACTTTCTTCCACAGAACACAAAAGAATATATTTTGAAGAATGTTGTTAAAGGGATAGTTCACCCAAAAATGAAAATTCTGTCATCTTTTATTCACCCTCAAGTAGTTCCAAACCTGTATGAATGTCTTTGTTCTGCCGAACACAAAGGAAGATATTCTGAAGAATGTGGGAAACAGAGCAGTTCTGGGGCACCATTGACTTCCATAGTATTTTTTTTTCCCTACTATGGAAGTCAATGGTGCCCCAAAACAGCCTGGTTACAAACTTTCTTCAGAATATCTTCCTTTGTGTTCGGCAGAACGAAGACATTCATACAGGTTTGGAACTACTTGAGGGTGAGTAAATGATGACAGAATTTTTATTTTTGGGTGAACTATCCCTTTAAGAGCCCCCCATTCATTTGCATTGGTTTTGTGTCCATACAATAATAGTGAATTGGGGCTGTGCTGTTCTGTTACCAACATTGTTAAAAATTCTGCAGAGGACAGTTTCATACAGGTTTGAAATGACAATAGGGCGTGTAAATGATGACAGAATTTTGAATGTGAACTACTCCTTTAAAAGTTCACCCAAAAATGCATTTTGAACACTGTTGAGTAGATTGATAAATGCCTCTGATTGGCCATTGTGGTACTGCACTCAACAAATATGTCTGTGATTGTCTACAATGGTCAACACATGGGAGCATTTGATTGTACAAGTGTTTAAAAGCATTTTCAAAGCCAAAGAGTGTAAAAGTATGTCTTCACCCAAAAATGAAAATTGTCATCACTTACTCTACTCTTGTAATAAACCGTACAAATTAGGGCTGCACGATATATCGTTTCAGCATCGATATCGCGACATGCACATCCGCGATAGTCACATCGCAGGATGTGCGATTTTTAGTATACTGACCGTTATATTTATACTGATCGTTTTCGCGACAGCTATCGCATCACGCCACCCCGCGACGCACTGTCTTCACTGGACGCGAAAAACGACCGTTGCAAATCCTTTGAACTTTGTGTCAGTAAGTCATAAAAAGAATGAGGGATTTACTCGCAAGGATTTGCCGTGTCGCGCCCAAGCGGCAACCTCCCGCTGCCTCTAGTGAAACCAACACGGAAGTGACTAAAACTGCAGTTCATCGACTGGCCGCTGGAGGCTGGCTCCAAAAGGGAGTCAATCACATAGACTCCCATGTTAAAATGCCCAACTTTACAGCAGAAAAAAACATGTTTACAGCCTGGTACAAAAAATTATTTTGGTCTATATAGCTAATTTTGCCCTTCGTGACAACTGTGAGGGGGGTGAATTTTTTTATAACTCATCCGTTTAAATTATATTAAGCCTTAAAGTTCTGCATAATTAAGGGCGTGGCCACTTGAGTGACAGGTGGACTGCCGCGAGCTCTGCTGCTCCAGAGTGTGAAACTCACTAGTGCGAAACTTAGAAAACTGGCTTTAAAGATTTGTATTTGTACAGAAAAAAATAATTATAGGTAGGACACTGGGAATCTGGCAATTAGATGTTTTAATCGTTATTGCTTACAGTGCTTTGTTATATGGAGCAGTTTGTTAGATCGCGGTCTCTCTCATTCAACATATAAAGCACTGTTTATTTATTTTATATCTTTGTTCTATTTTATTTATCTATGTTTGTAATTTGTTCATTTTTCTATGCTGATTTACTCCTCTACAATATTTTTTTTCCAAATAGAGCTTTTCAAGTCATCTGGAGGTTTTTTTTTTTTTTTTTTTTTTTCATATCGCAATATATATCGCAGAAATACAAAATATCGCAATGTGAGTTTTTTCCAATATCGTGCAGCCCTAGTACAAATTAAATTTTTACACTGAACACAAATGAAGATATTTGAATGAAAGTTAGCAACAGACGTTTGGGCTCTACATTGACCTCCATAGTAGGAAAGCTAACTAAATTTTGTTATAAATTTTTTTTTTTTTCCTTCCACAGTCCCACAATTACTCTCTGTTCGTTTATGTTTTTAGGCTGACCAGAGGGAGGAAGCGGAGAGAGAATTTGAAAGGACCACCATGGCATTTTTTGTGATCCGTGAAAGTGATGCTCTTAGTCGTGCACCGGACATTTCCATTGCCATTGATGGTGTGGAAGAACTAAATGAGTTGCCCTCTTTTGCATGTGCCTGTGCCTGTGCCTGTGCCATGATGTTTGGACTCATTTATGCACTGAACTTAAAATATCCTGAAGGACTCAAATATGCCTTTCAAAAAATAATCATGAACATGGAGAGTAAGCAGATGAGCTGAAGGGCGCAGAACCTCTCTTCAAAGCTGCAGGAGTAATTTTGTTTCCTTTGACCCAGCTACAATGTTCTGCTGATGGTAAATTTCTTTGTATAAAAGGCTTTATACAGTCCAACATCTTCAAAGTTAACTGTACTACTGTTTACAACCTGATTTGTTTTATCTTGGTTAAGTTGTTTTATCTAGGGTTAGTTAAATAGTTTACCCAAAAATGAAAATTCTTAGGTTGTTTACTCTTCCTTAAGCTATTCAAGTATTTAACTTTAATTAAATTTGGTTAAGAGACATTTTATGACAATTATGAGAGAAGTTTCATTTTTGGGTAAACTATTCCATTAAGGTGAATTTTTTTATTTATTTTTTATTTTATTATTTATTTTATTTTTTTCTTTCTACCATTGGCTAATTTCGTAGGTGTTTTATTAAGTGTTTGGTTTTACACTGCCCATTTTAAAACAGTTTTTGGGCCAAACCTGTTTTAACTTCAGAAAAATTCTAAAGGTTTGATTGTGTAGTCAGTTCTAAGTGACTGTTCATGGAAAGATTGCATGTTTCTCCTCGAAACCATAACTGATTCTCATGGTGAATTTACATTGAATCCAGTGTGTCTATGTATATGGATACTAAAAACTTTTATACAGTATGTGTTTTTATAACAATACTATACACATTGTAGAAATATTTTATGACATAAATTGTGAAGTTTGATGTTTACATTGTCAGTGTGTATTTGTATGAGGATACTGTACACATTGTAAAAACATTTTGTATTATGACAAAATAAATTGTCAAAAGTTTGATGCTTGAAGTCATTCATCTTAGACAGATGATAAAATTACACATTCTGAAAGTAAATACATTTCTTTATATTAAATTAATATTTTAAATTGTATTTGGTTGGATATTTGGTTAGATGTAAAGTAAAAGAATTAAGTTAATACAAAGGGAAAACATTAAGACAAAGTATAATTTGAGATTTCATTAAACTTAAAAACTTTATTTGATTCAAAGATACTTTTTGCTTTGGCTAAGTAATGGATAGTTAATTATTTTCAAAGTAAAAATTTAAAGTTGATAAAAAGTAAAGTAATTAGATGTAACAAGTTGACGCAAAATGTTTACTTTGGTCCAATGAAACACTTTTTTTCAGTGTAGTCTGTTACATCGGCTGTTAGCATGAAACTGGTTCCTTCGACAAAAAACCAATAGGATTTTTCCATAGGCTTTTGGATTATCGCACAAAATAAACTCTGTGTTCAATCATAGTTCATGAAACTTACACATTTTGTCCTTCAAGATAATCTTCACAAAATAATATAACGCTGATGAATTTTGAAGTCTAAATAAAAGCGCCAGAACTGAAAAGCTAAACTTAGGCTATAAACGAACTATAGCACCACGGTCGCTTGCCTTCAGCGTCACCACCAGCGCACTCCCGACAACTCTTTCAAACTTATTTTTAACATGTTTAGTGAAACGTATTTACGTATGTACATGAATTTCAATCCACACTACATGAACCTTTTCATATAAACTGGAATAAATACAAAAGTAGAGCCAAAATAAAACTGAAATGAGACATTAGTAATAAATAGTATAGTGAATAAATGAAATAATAACTAAAGGACATTTAAAGCACGTATTTCTGTACATTTCAAAATAAATCCTTGATTAATATGAATATTTGAATTAAAAATGTATCCCCGCGTATTTAATCTTTTAAATAACAGTGAGCGAGTCTTTGGATATGGTAAGATTAAACATATTTTAGTGAACAAAGTACCACATTTCAGCTTTCATTTTGTTAGGGTGGGTACACACAATATTATTTTATCCTTTTTTCTACAATCTCTTTCTAACAACTTCATGCGGCCGTATACATTTATTTTTGATGTGGCTTTAAGCACTATGTTATCATCATTAAAGTTTCACTTTCACCACGTAAAGCCAGTAAATGTGGTGTTTACATGTAATAATCATAATATGAATTTACCTTGTGGTACGAACCAGAGCATGTGAGCGGAGCGGAGTGGGGAGCGAGCGGGGAGCGGAGCGTGCGAACCCAGATAGCAAGCACACTCGGGCCGATTCTGGCTGAAATGCGGCACTGTCGGCTCAGTCACGACATCGGTGAGAAGATAATGGGCCAGAGCCGCGCCGACTCTACAAAACACTTCTGGCTGACAGACGGCTTTTTCTCTCTTCCTCAGAAGCCCTATTACATTACACCAGCCCCAATTGGCTGGCAGACGTGACGTTGTGTCTGAGAGTGGCCTCCCCACCCTTCAGTATAAAAGGAGCGACACAACATCACTACGACATTCAAAAACCTCTTCTCACTTCACACCAGAAGCCTTTAACGAACTCTCGGACGAACGACTGGCCACCACGCCGTTTTTTCGCCAGACTCCTTCAATTTTGCATTCCAGCTGATTGCAAGGATTGTTCGATATACAATGGCTGCAGCAATGCAGACTGTCCCGGCTAGTGAGGGAGATGCTGTGTGACTTTGTTCATGCGGGATCAAAATTTCATGCAAAGATACACAGCAGGTCTGCTCTGCATGTCTTGGGCTGAAACATGCCCAAATGGCGATCGAGAACCCCGGTTCCTGTGAACAGTGCGCACGCTTCACTACGCCAAGCACGCAAAGCTAGCCTGTCAAGCCACGATCCCCTCATGTCACCTAGCCCCGTTCCAGCTGCCACTCCGCAGGTATCCATCCCTGTAGAGCTGCCCACCACGGCAGCTTTATCATGGGGTGAACAGCTTGACGTTTGCGTCCCTCTGTCCAGTGTGTTCATCACGGAGGAAGAAGACGATTTTGAGGAAGAGGGACAATCGGATTTTCTTCTCTCTGAAGAAGAGGAAGATTTCGAAGACTCCCCTTTCCTCCCCCCTGTGCACACGGCACAACCCCTCACCGCGGCAGTGACCGCGGAAGACGCGGACGGGGCACCATCCCCGCTGCTCAATGTGGATCTGCAAGATGTGTGCAAACGCGCTGCAGAGAAACTAAATATTCCGTGGCTGACCGTGGTAGCAGAGGCTGCAAAGTCTCGCTACGAGGGTAAGAGGCTGCCGAGAGCGAAACGGGCAGCACGGCAGCTCCTTCCTGTGTTTCCAGAGCTCCTAGAGGAGCTTGCGGTGACCTGGAAGGACAGACCGTTCACTAGTAAGTTACCCGTACAGGGAGGATCCGCTCTCGATGTGGAGGGAATGGAGAAGGCGGGACTTCTCCGAATGCCCCCCATGGAGCCATTAGTTGCCGCGCACTTGCACCCAAAGCACACGGCGGCAGCAAATCCGACGTTGCTATCCAAAGCGGACCAGATTTGGAGCATATACGGCAGAGCGACAGTGGATCTGTTCACGTCCCACGACAATGCTCAGTGTCCTCTGTTTTTCTCACTAAAAAATCATAGCGCGCCTCTGGGGATAGATGCGCTGGCGCACGAATGGCCTTGCACTCTCCTTTACGCGTTCCCACCGATAGCGTTGATATCCCCAACACTCTACAGAGTGAGGGAGGAGGGACTAAAATTGATATTAATTGCTCCGAGGTGGCCAGGGAAATATTGGCTAGCGGAGATCATACATATGCTATACAAAGACCCGTGGTCTCTCCCGCTGCGCAGAGATCTTCTGTCACAAGCAGAAGGGGAGATTTTTCATCCACATCCAGAACGCCTGGCACTATGGGCCTGGCCTGTGAGTGGTTCAATTTGAATACAACTGGTCTGTCTGACAGCGTTATTAGAACCTTACAAAATGCTAGAGCTTCATCGACTAGGTCTCTTTATGAATGCAAATGGGGCGTGTTTGAGCGCTGGTGCGCAACTAAACATGAGATTCCCTTTTAGTGTTCAGTGGCAGTTGTTCATTTCTTCAGGATTTGATAGACCAAGGGAAAGCGTTTTCAACATAAAAGTGTTTCTGGCTGCCATATCTGCTTGTCACATTGGTTTTGATAACAAAACTGTGGGGCAGCATCCTTTGGTATGCAGGTTCATGAAAGGTGCGCGCTGCGCCTTGCCAGTTTCAAAACCGATTTCCCCCTCATGGGATTTGGGATTGGTACTAGATGCCCTTTCCATGTCCCCATTTGAGCTGCTGGATAAGGTTGATTTAAAAATATTGTCATTTAAGACGGCACTGCTGTTAGCGCTAGCTTCGGCAAAGCGCGTAAGCGAGATTCACGCGTTTTCAGTGCATTCAGCGTGTTTGCAGTTCATGTCTGGGGATGCAGGGGTAGTTCTGAAACCTAATCCTGCATTCATGCCCCAAATAGTTAAGGCTATCATTCCTCTTGAGTTAAGATCCTTCTATCCACCACCTTTTGCTTCATTAGAACAGCAAAAGTTAAATGCATTGTGTCCAGTGCGCGCTTTACGCATTTATACAGAAAGAACTAGAGGGTTCAGGGAGAGTGATCAGCTGTTCGTATCTTGGATGAAACCTCGTACGGGGGAAGCCGATTACTAAACAGCGTTTATCGCACTGGATAGTGGAGGCAATCTCGTTGGCATATTCCAGTAAAGGTCTTGTGTCCCCATCTGGTTTACGTGCACACTCAACAAGGGGAATGTCAACTTCCTGGGCTCTATTTAAAGGAGTCACGTTACAGGATATTTGTGAAGCGGTGAGTTGGTCCTCGCCGCATACATTTGCAAGGTTCTATAAACTGGATGTTACAGCTCAGACTTTAGCGCATGCAGTATTGAGCGTAGGAATGTGAGTCACGAGTCATGACTCGTTCAGCCCCGGATATAGTAATGGTGGTTGGCAGGAGACTTCTAGGCAGGCTATCTGGCAATACGGGAGTTAGGATATCCCATAGTGAGACACCGAAACGTATGCTTGAAAGAGAACAATAGGTTACTTGCATAACCCCGGTTCTCTGATAGCATTAAGTGAGGTGTCTCACCAGATCACCCTCCTTGCTGTGTGAAGCGAGGAAGAGGTGTGCTTGTTTTGAATGTCGTAGTGACATTGTGTCGCTCCTTTTATACTGAAGGGTGGGGAGGCCACTCCCAGACACAACGTCACGTCTGCCAGCCAATTGGGGCTGGCGTAATGTAATAGGGCAGCGGTTTTCAAAGTGTGGGGCGCGCCTCCCCAGGGGGGCGCCACAGCATGTCAGGGGAGGCGCGGGGAAAAATTATAATAAATAAAAAATAATTAAAATTATTTATTTTAATTATTATATGTATTTTTATTATATTTAAATGTTTTTATTTTAAACGATACTAAAAAATAAAGTCAAAAATATATTCGCCATTGGGTAAGTTGTCTTAGACTTTGAAAACCCCTGTAATAGGCTCTGTGCACAAGCGTAGCGACAAACTTCCGCTATCGCTAGAAGTCGGGATATCAGTTTCCGGTTTTCATTCGCGTCACCCAAAATGTCAGTATTTACTAGATGTCTCCGAGATCTGCCAAGCAGAATCAGCGATGTCCATCACATCGTTAATGCCTGGTCTCCTGCTCCACTACACAAACGAAACAAGGGATTCAAACGCAATATATCGAGTTATATGCACAAAAAATTTAATGTACATGTTATTTCAGCATCTAGCGGCTAAGCTAGTTAGCAACATGTTCATTTTAGAAGCTTTTATTTTTTTTAGGTGATAATTGTATTATCAATTGTATTAAACATCTCCCCCTCTCAGTTTCTAATAAAGATCAGGGCGCAGGTGAAGCATTGTCTGGTCATTTTGCTACAGGTCCATTTAAGAACACTTTAGCATACTTTTTTTAAAGTACTTATTATGGAAATATATTTAAAATAATATACTTAACTGTAACAACATGTGATGCTTTTGGACACTTAACTGCACGCTAATTGCAATTAAATGAAAATGTGTACTTTTGTTGAACCACTTAATCTATCTTTATCTTTATATGTAATTTCACAATTATTCCAGAAACTTTAATTGGACATTATTATAAAGTGTACTTTTAAAAATTGTCCTTGTTTGTTAAGAATCATAGTCATGAAATTGGGCTCCCTTTTAAGTACACTCAGGTGGCCTGTTATTAAAATTATTAATATTATCTGTAAGTGAATTTAACATCACAATATTATAATATATATTCTGAAATAACTGAACAAGAATGCATGCAGTAACCCGAATTGGGACCAGCAATAGGTACTCACCTGCCAATTTTAGCCACTGTTTTCATTACATACTATTTTAAGAGTTATATTAAATATTAATTACCTTGGCAAAATCCCCGGGACATTAGAAACGCCGGGTTATTAAAGTAACGTTAACAAGCTTATAATTGTGGGTTTATCAATCCTAGCTTCACCATACACTCGAACTGTGAGTTTTCTCAGCATTCCTCATCATGCACCTGTAGCACAATGAACAGACAATGCTTCACCTGTGCCCTGATCTTTATTAGAAACTGAGAGGGGGAGATGTTTAATACAATTGATAATACAATTATCACCAAAAAAAAAAAAAAAAACAACAGTCTGCGTTTAAAATTGAGAAGGAAAAGCTTCTAAAATGAACATGTCGCTAGCCGCTAGATGCTAAAATAACACGTACATTAAACTATTTGTGCATATAACTCGATATATTGCGTTTGAATCCTTGTTTCGTTTGTGTAGTGGAGCAGGAGACCAGGCATTAACGATGTGATGGACATCGCTGATTCTGCTTGGCAGATCTCGGAGACATCTAGTAAATACTGACATTTTGGGTGACGCGAATGAAAACCGGAAACTGATATCCCGACTTCTGGCGACAGCGGAAGTTCGTCGCTACGCTTGTGAGAGGGGTCTGGCTGCAGACCGTGGGCGAGTGGAGCTCCACTCTCGAACAGGAAATACGTCACCTCCACTTGAATTAATCAAAATGGCGTCTTCTTTAAATTTTAACTCAAATAATTTTATTTTATCATCGCTACAATGGCGAACTGACACTTTTCTAACGTGCAGTGCAAGCAGAACGCACAGGGCTTTCATGAAATTATGCACAAAAGGATGAAGAAACACGATGGAATATTTTTATCCTATAAAGATTGTGGGGCTGGCTACCAGGGAAATGGACAACGGGGAGTGCTTTTGGGGTTTTACTCCTCAGATGACCGCCCTGGCTACTGTAGCTGGGATTGCTTTATGGACGATGGAGGTCTTGGTACAGAGTGAAGTGTGTGTGTGTGTGTGTGTGTGTGTGTGTGTGTGTGTGTGTGTGTGTGAGAGAGAGAGAGAGAGCGTGCGCGCAATGTGTCTTTACTGTAACAATCACGGTTACTTGCAGTTCATGTGTTTTCAATATAGTGTAAGATTTTTTTTTTTACTCAAACAATTAAAACTTAAATTGTGGAAATTATTCATTATTTTACTGTGGTTGATTTGTATATGTTGTTATTTAGCTTAAAGTACAAATAATGTTTCATTTAATGTTCACTGCTAAATATCACAAACATAGTGTTTACTTTCTAAAATGTATGGAATGTTACATTGGTAGTTGAAATATGTATAGTTAAAAAACAAACATGAACAAAAGGCAGAGGCCCTCAAAATGTGTATTTTAAACCTACCGCTATGTTTTAATGTCTGTTGTGCAAATTGCTGGGGGGGAAAAAAAGACAGTGCTGTCGTGTCATAAACCGTAAAAACTTAGTTTATTATTATTATTATTATTCCGAAGATAAAAGTACAGAAAATATCAACACTGCTTACAAAGAGGTGACTATATGCAAAGCACCATTTATATATGCTTATATAGCAATTAATAAATATTACAAAACGAAAGCTTTAACAAAATAAATGAAAAAGATGAAGTTTTTAAAAGTTTGCCCGGACCAACATTTTATTTTTATTGCTGAAATCAAGAACATACAAAATAGTACAAAATACAAAATACCCACATAACACTTGAACAGACAATAATAAAATAAAACAGTAAAAAATAAATAAAGGAAAAATAATAATAATAGTTTTAGAAAATGAATAAAATAAATAAATAAATGCAATAAAGGGTCATTGTTTGACATAAGACTTCCTACACAAAAACAAAGTGCAGAGCAAATTCATAGCTTTCTTATTATTATATACTGAAATCAAATTAATATAATTCTCCATGTCTCTTAAAAAGACCACAAAGACAGGTTTACAATTTGAGAATTTGCATTTATGAATATAAAATTTGCTTAAGAAAAAAGTAAATTTATAATAAAACAAATATTTTCTTTTGTGGGGTCTGAGTCAAAATACCCAAATATAATATTTCTCATTTGTATAGAAAATTCTGGCAAAAGCTTCATCTTAACAAAAGCACCAATATCATACCAAAACTCCTGAGTGTATTGACATGACCAAAATAAGTGGTCCACTGTTTCATCAGCATTTAAACAAAAAGAGCACGATAGCTCTACATCAGCTCTAAACCTTTGTAGAAATTACTTGACAGGATAAAACCTGTGGATCAGTTTAAAAGACATCTCTGTCTTGCCCGGACCAACATGGCGGCCGCATCGCTAGTGTAAGTGACGTATTTTCACAGGAAGTCTTGCCCGGACCAACATGGCGGACGCGTCGCTCGTGGAGGTGACGTATTTCCGCTCTTGAGTGGAGCTCCACTCGCCCCTATGTCTGCAGCCAGACCCTCTTGACGCTTGTGCACAGAGCCTATTGAACATGCAGATTCATTCTCAGCCAGCAGGAGGCGCTTTCAAACGGTTTCCGCGGTAACGCCAGAACACAAAGCAGACTTTGAAAGGTGCAGTGCTCATATTTTATTTATAGCCTTTTGAAGTTTAATATTTAATTATTTAATTTTGAATTTTAATCGTTTTGTAGTTATATGACCCATTCATACATAGGTGTAAACTGCAACCCGCACGTGATAATGGGACAAAGTAGCACTTTTATTTATATTTAATTTTTATTGAATTTTTATAGATTTTTTTTGTTTTGTTATTTTTTATTAGATTTTGTATTGTTGTTTTTACGATCATTCAAACTATTTATTTCATTTAAAAATGTGCTTGCAGTGTGCTACTATACTTTTGTTAATTATAACTCACTATATTTATTCAGTGCTTCAGATTCCTTTTAACTGTAAAAATGTATAATACATAAATGTAAAAAAAATATATATATATATATATATATATATATATATATTAGGGTGCATCAAAAAACACAATTCTTGAATTTTGATATGGCTGGGTGCTAAAAGTGTTCCAATATATGTAGAAACAACACATGCAAAATATTTTTCCAGTACATGATGATTTAGGGGTGCCACCGCACATCTGTTTTTGTTGGATGAAGTGGTTAACAGTGCTCAATGGTCGCGGCAAGGCACAGATCTGGCCAAGGTTACAAAAAAATGTCTGCTGCACGTAAGGTTCCTAAGAGCACAGTGGCCTCCATAATCCTTAAATGGAAGACGTTTGGGACGACCAGAACACTTCCTAGAGCTGGCCGTCCGGCCAAACTGAGCTATCGGGGGAGAAGAGCCTTGGTGAGAGAGGTAAAGAAGAACCCAAAGATCACTGTGGCTGAGCTCCAGAGATGAAGTCGGGAGATGGGAGAAAGTTGTAGAAAGTCAACCATCACTGCAGCCCTCCACCAGTCGGGGCTTTATGGCAGAGTGGCCCGATGGAAGCCTCTCCTCAGTGCAAGACACATGAAAGCCCGCATGGAGTTTGCTAAAAAAACACCTGAATAAGATTCTCTGGTCTGATGAGACCAAGATAGAACTTTTTGGCCTTAATTCTAAGCGGTATGTGTGTAGAAAACCAGGCACTGCTCATCACCTGTCCAATACAGTCCCAACAGTGAAGCATGGTGGTGGCAGCATCATGCGTGGGGGTGTTTTTCAGCTGCAGGGACAGGACGACTGGTTGCAATCGAGGGAAAGATGAATGCAAAGTACAGGGATATCCTGGACGAAAACCTTCTCCAGAGTGCTCAGGACCTCAGACTGGGCCGAAGGTTTACCTTCCAACAAGACAATGACCCTAAGCACAAAAAATAACGAAGGAGTGGCTTCACAACAACTCCATGACTGTTTCTGAATGGCCCAGCCAGAGCCCTGACTTAAACCCAATTGAGCATCTCTGGAGAGACCTAAAAATGGCTGTCCACCAACGTTTACCATCCAACCTGACAGAACTGGAGAGGATCTGCAAGGAGGAATGGCAGAGGATCCCCAAATCCAGGTGTGAAAAACTTGTTGCATCTTTCCCAAAGAGACTCATGGCTGTATTAGATCAAAAGGGTGCTTCTACTAAATACTGAGCAAAGGGTCTGAATACTTAGGACCAGAACACTTCCTAGAGCTGGCCGTCCGGCCAAACTGAGCTATCGGGGGAGAAGAGCCTTGGTGAGAGAGGTAAAGAAGAACCCAAAGATCACTGTGGCTGAGCTCCAGAGATGAAGTCGGGAGATGGGAGAAAGTTGTAGAAAGTCAACCATCACTGCAGCCCTCCACCAGTCGGGGCTTTATGGCAGAGTGGCCCGATGGAAGCCTCTCCTCAGTGCAAGACACATGAAAGCCCGCATGGAGTTTGCTAAAAAAACACCTGAATAAGATTCTCTGGTCTGATGAGACCAAGATAGAACTTTTTGGCCTTAATTCTAAGCGGTATGTGTGTGAAAACCAGGCACTGCTCATCACCTGTCCAATACAGTCCCAACAGTGAAGCATGGTGGTGGCAGCATCATGCTGTGGGGTGTTTTCAGCTGCAGGGACAGGACGACTGGTTGCAATCGAGGGAAAGATGAATGCAAAGTACAGGGATATCCTGGACGAAAACCTTCTCCAGAGTGCTCAGGACCTCAGACTGGGCGAAGGTTTACCTTCCAACAAGACAATGACCCTAAGCACAAAAATAACGAAGGAGTGGCTTCACAACAACTCCATGACTGTTTCTGAATGGCCCAGCCAGAGCCTGACTTAAACCCAATTGAGCATCTCTGGAGAGACCTAAAATGGCTGTCCACCAACGTTTACCATCCAACCTGACAGAACTGGAGAGGATCTGCAAGGAGGAATGGCAGAGGATCCCCAAATCCAGGTGTGAAAAACTTGTTGCATCTTTCCCAAAAGACTCATGGCTGTATTAGATCAAAGGGTGCTTCTACTAAATACTGAGCAAAGGGTCTGAATACTTAGGACCAGAACACTTCCTAGAGCTGGCCGTCCGGCCAAACTGAGCTATCGGGGAGAAGAGCCTTGGTGAGAGAGGTAAAGAAGAACCCAAAGATCACTGTGGCTGAGCTCCAGAGATGAAGTCGGAGATGGGAGAAAGTTGTAGAAAGTCAACCATCACTGCAGCCCTCCACCAGTCGGAGCTTTATGGCAGAGTGGCCCGATGGAAGCCTCTCCTCAGTGCAAGACACATGAAAGCCCGCATGGAGTTTGCTAAAAACACCTGAATAAGAATGCATGCAGTAACCCGAATTGGGACCAGCAAGGTAAACTCACCTGCCAATTTTAGCCACTGTTTTCATTACATACTATTTTAAGAGTTATATTAAATATTAATTACCTTGGCAAAATCCCGGGACATTAGAAACGCCGGGTTATTAAAGTAACGTTAACAAGCTTATAATTGTGGGTTTATCAATCCTAGCTTCACCATACACTCGAACTGTGAGTTTTCTCAGCATTCCTCATCATGCACCTGTAGCACAATGAACAGACAATGCTTCACCTGTGCCCTGATCTTTATTAGAAACTGAGAGGGGGAGATGTTTAATACAATTGATAATACAATTATCACCAAAAAAAAAAAACAACAGTCTGCGTTTAAAATTGAGAAGGAAAAGCTTCTAAAATGAACATGTCGCTAGCCGCTAGATGCTAAAATAACACGTACATTAAACTATTTGTGCATATAACTCGATATATTGCGTTTGAATCCCTTGTTTCGTTTGTGTAGTGGAGCAGGAGACCAGGCATTAACGATGTGATGGACATCGCTGATTCTGCTTGGCAGATCTCGGAGACATCTAGTAAATACTGACATTTTGGGTGATGCGAATGAAAACCGGAAACTGATATCCCGACTTCTGGCGACAGCGGAAGTTCGTCGCTACGCTTGTGAGAGGGGTCTGGCTGCAGACCGTGGGCGAGTGGAGCTCCACTCTCGAACAGGAAATACGTCACCTCCACTTGAATTAATCAAGATGGCGTCTTCTTTAAATTTTAACTCAAATAATTTTATTTTATCATCGCTACAATGGCGAACTGACACTTTTCTAACGTGCAGTGCAAGCAGAACGCACAGGGCTTTCATGAAATTATGCACAAAAGGATGAAGAAACACGATGGAATATTTTTATCCTATAAAGATTGTGGGGCTGGCTACCAGGGAAATGGACAACGGGGAGTGCTTTTGGGGTTTTACTCCTCAGATGACCGCCCTGGCTACTGTAGCTGGGATTGCTTTATGGACGATGGAGGTCTTGGTACAGAGTGAAGTGTGTGTGTGTGTGTGTGTGTGTGTGTGTGTGTGTGTGAGAGAGAGAGAGAGAGAGCGTGCGCGCAATGTGTCTTTACTGTAACAATCACGGTTACTTGCAGTTCATGTGTTTTCAATATAGTGTAAGATTTTTTTTTACTCAAACAATTAAAACTTAAATTGTGGAAATTATTCATTATTTTACTGTGGTTGATTTGTATATGTTGTTATTTAGCTTAAAGTACAAATAATGTTTCATTTAATGTTCACTGCTAAATATCACAAACATAGTGTTTACTTTCTAAAATGTATGGAATGTTACATTGGTAGTTGAAATATGTATAGTTAAAAAACAAACATGAACAAAAGGCAGAGGCCCTCAAAATGTGTATTTTAAACCTACCGCTATGTTTTAATGTCTGTTGTGCAAATTGCTGGGGGAAAAAAGACAGTGCTGTCGTGTCATAAACCGTAAAACTTAGTTTATTATTATTATTATTATTCAAGATAAAAGTACAGAAAATATCAACACTGCTTACAAAGAGGTGACTATATGCAAAGCACCATTTATATATGCTTATATAGCAATTAATAAATATTACAAAACGAAAGCTTTAACAAAATAAATGAAAAAGATGAAGTTTTTAAAAGTTTGCCCGGACCAACATTTTATTTTTATTGCTGAAATCAAGAACATACAAAATAGTACAAAATACAAAATACCCACATAACACTTGAACAGACAATAATAAAATAAAACAGTAAAAAATAAATAAAGGAAAAATAATAATAATAGTTTTAGAAACTGAATAAAATAAATAAATAAATGCAATAAAGGGTCATTGTTTGACATAAGACTTCCTACACAAAAACAAAGTGCAGAGCAAATTCATAGCTTTCTTATTATTATATACTGAAATCAAATTAATATAATTCTAATAATTAATTCTTTTGACAATGTCAAAAATATCAATTATTATATTAATTTAAACAATTATCATCAATAAATTATTATATTAATTAAATAACATACAAACACATTTTACTGTTTAGATTTTTATAATGAATTATCTTCTTATTGACCCACCAGTTCACATTTACAGCTCTGCGTGTTTGCAGGGTAAAAACATGGGTCGATTTTCACATTGGTCTGAACAAAAAACCTAATGTTCCTGCAATACTGGAGGCTGCGGTTCTAGGACCCTATTTTTTGGGACAGCGCTATCTACTCCAACAGAGGAGACCTGATCCATGGAAACTATTCATTTTTTATCTTTCCATCTTATTTTTAATGTAAGAGCTAGCGTGAACCGTTTGAGGGGGAGTCAGCAATCTCCATTTAGCCTTTTTAGCTGTACAAAACAGTTCATTGTGATGCTGGATGTTGTAAATTAGTATTTGTATTCAAATTATTTTACATTTATTAAAGTACTAATAATCACACCAATTTGTACCCCAAGTGTTTTACCATTTACTGCACTTTAAGTTTGTCACACATCAGACGTGAAGCGCTGCGGCTAATGAACTGAAGTCTCTTACAGACACAAGCCTTTCTTTCCAAGAAAACTGAATTTAAAACCAGAATATATAGAATATATTGAAATAAATTAGGTTAAATTTTTCAAGAGGGTTACCAACGGGTATGTTTAGGGTTAGGAGTTGGTTAGGACAATAATTAAGTGCATACAATTAAACAACTACATAATTCCTTAAAAAATAATAATATACAGAATTGAATAGCAAGTGCTATAAAATAGTATGAGCCACTAATATTTGGTCATTTAGCAGATGCTTTTATCCAAAGCGACTTACAAATGAGGACAATGGAAGCAATCAAAATCAACAAAAGAGCAATGATATGCAAGTGCTATAACAAGTCTCAGTTAGCTTAATGCAGTACACGTAGCAAGGTTTTTTTTTTTTTTTTTAAAAGAATAGAATTAGAATAGAGAGTGCTAGAGTTAGAGGGTCAAATAAAGATGGAAGAGATGTGTTTTTAGACGATTCTTGAAGATGGCTAAGGACTCAGCTGCTCGGATTGAGTTGGGCAGGTCATTCCACCAGGAAGGAACAGTTAATGTAAAAGTCTGTGAAAGTGATTTTGTGCCTCTTTGGGATGAACAATAAAGCGATGTTCACTTGCAGAACGTAAGCTTCTAGAGGCACATAAGTCTGAAGTAATTAATTTAGGTAAAGGGGTGCAGAGCCAGTGGTCGTAGCTATTGGTAGCCAGTGCAAATTGATAAACAGAGGTGTGATGTTCTTCATTCTTTCTTACATTATTTTTGGCTCATTAAAAATTAATCTTGCTGCACGTTCTGGATTAATTGTAAAGGTTTGATAGAACTGTCTGGAAGACCTGACATAATACATACATAATATAAATAAATAAAATAATTTTAAAAAACAAACAAACTATAGGGTCCTAGAAATCCGGTTCTGAAACTACAGCCTCTGGTATTGCATGAATACACTACTCACAACAACAGCCTTATTGAACATGCACATTCATTCTCTGCCAGCAGGAGGCGCTTTCGAACGGTTTCCGCGGTAACAGCAGAACACAAAGCAGCACGGGACTTTGAAACGTGCTGCGCTCATATTTATTTATAGCCTTTTGAAGTTTAATTGTCACATTAAGCTGCATCGTGATTCTGGTCTGTACCCAAATTTAAGACCTCTTGAAATCATCATTAAGACTTTCTTGTACAATTTAAGACTTTTTATGACCTTAAATTTGATAAAGTAAATTTAAGACTTTTTAAGGACCCGCGGAAACCCTGATTTAAGAGGGTCTGAATACTTTCCGTACCCACTGTAGATGTCTCATGTTTATTGAGAGTAGCATTGTATTTGTTACAGTAAATTAACATGATGTTGCACATTGGAGCAGACTCTGGCACAGACTGAGCAATTAAGTTTTAAGTTTAGTTAGTGTCAGCTCTTACCATTTAGGCCCTGTTAGTTGCCAGTGAGTTAGCCACTAGAGAGGGTTTGTTCTTTTAAGTGTGTCAGTATCGCCTTGTGTTTAACAATAAAGTCAATTAAACTTTATATGTGTGTCCAACATCCATCACTGCTGCACAAAATGCAGGGTAAGACCACGTGAACATGTCCCATTGACCTCCATTCATTTTGTCTATAGGACAAATTAATGGAGAATCTTGAAAGTTGAATTCTGAGAAATGCCCAAGTTGCACAAAGGGCAAACAAACAACTTTACTTTGATAACCCTATAGAACATGTTACTGTATAAAAGTTCACTGTACTCAACATTTCCAGGTCAACCTTTTGGCAATTAGACAAAAAATTGCACATTTTTCGAAATTTCGCCAAAGTTCATGTGTTAGGTGGCACCCCTAAATCTCAGTGGAATTCCTCAAAACTTTGCAAAAGTAATTTTATGTTAATTGGAACAAAATGCAATGCCAGCCAAATTGATATTTTGAAATTAAAATTTCCCATTCAAATTTGATGCACCCTAATATATATATATATATATATATATATATATATATAATTTATAAAACAAAGATGTCATGTAAGAGCTCAGTAGAAACACAGGACAGACCCTCCGCTTGCCACTGGTGCACCGACGGAGGCCAAGCCACGCCCAAAAACCGCTGGTGGACCGCCAGGTCATTGTTTGCTGGGCCCTTAAGACTGAAAGACTGTTCCTTGCCTGCTGAATTACCTGATAAATGTCGAGCCAGCTCTAGTCTGCTGAACAGTGTGCGACAGCCCCCGTTCACTAAAGAAAGTTCTGTTAATGTCAACGGAAAGACCAAACCCTGGGAGAGTTTCAGTGAAAATGAAAAGTTGTGATAGTTCTTTCTTTTTGTGATATATCTGAGTGAAATGACTTATTGAACAAGAAAAAATGTAGGGTGGGACATTTTGTTTGAGAATTGATTGGATTGTTCTCGTTTGCTATTGCTGCGATCTCATTTGAGTGGCCCTTGCTCCAGTGCAGTGGTTCTCAAACTGGGGGTACATGAGATGACGGAGGGGGTACGCAAACAAAATTCTAAGTTTTGGCATTCATTTAATTCTACCCCAACTTAAAGTGCCCCTATTATGGGTTATGAAAGGTTCTTTTTTTGGTTTTGGGAGTCCCCAACAACAGGTTGACATGCAAGCAAGGTCAAAAAAACACTTTCATTTTCTTATAATATGCATTTACTTTTACCTTATTTGCTCAACGACTCCCAAACGATTCCCTCAACTATTCATTTTTCCAAACCCCTCCTTTGCGTGACGCTAATTGGTGTGATTGGTACGATTGGTCGATTTCATTTAAAGCAGTTGCTGCGTCCCAATTCGCCTACTTATACTATGCCCCAAAAGTATGTACTCTTTTTGTGAAGAAAAGGTACATACTTTTTAGTATGTAGCAGAATAGTAGGCAAGCTTTGTACTTCATCATAGCTACGTCTTTAAAGGACGCTCTGTTGCTTAGTTACGTGCATCCTGTAACTTTAAACTGCCCTGTCAATCATCTTGTCACAGTTAACATCTTCCACATTTCGTTTATTTTGATTTCCTTCCGTATTGGAGAGAAATAAAGGAACATCGCGGGTCTTTCATGCCGAGAACTCTGCTCATGTGTTTGCATAATGATGCATTTGAAAGTTAATGACCAAACGTATCATTATAAAAGTTCACAGTGTTGCTGCAGATGAAATATAACGTGGATAACATTAAATAAATATTTTTTTCATCAGATTAGACATTGATTATTTATCACTCAAATTCCTTTCTCTACCTGTACCTCCCGGTCGCGCATATCTGCCATGTTTGTAGTTTTTTAACACTTTTTATGCGTGTTTGTAGTTCTGATCAAATCCTCATCCACAGCGCAATGTGTTGTGGGCAATATTAGCCGTTAGAGTGTGCATCGATCTGCGCTTCGAATTCTAACCGGAAGTAGTAGACCATCCGGGAATCTTTGGCATACTTTTTTAAACATACTATGATTTGGGAAATACTATTTTCGAATATTATTTAGGACGAATAGTATGCGAATTGGGACGCAGCAGCTGTTTGTGATTGTGAGCAGTGCTGATTTGTGTACAGCCGTTACCGGGGAAACAGCTATTTTGAAAGCTCCAAAAGCAGCACCTGCACCAGCAACAAGTGGGCGGGCAATATGCTAATGTTTCATTTTGACATCAACGTGAAACGGCTTAAGATTCGTTTTAAAAATAGACGGTTTCATCAGGCGCATGTGCCTGGACCTAAGTTAACTTCCGGTCTGTGTTTGTTTATCGGTCTTGTTGGTGGTCCGGGTAAACAAAGTTAAAGTTAAAGTGATGAGTAATGAAGTTGGGCTCAGGTTGTTGTGCTGTGGGATGTGTTTCACATACATGTATTTATTTGTGGCGACCCGCCACGATATCAAAACTGACCGATTTTCCAAAAGGCTTCGTTGAATACGTAACGCACATTTAAAAATAAAAACACCTGCGCCTCGTTTTGATATCACTGTATTTCTGAAGGAACGCTGTCTTTAGAAAATGTTCGATGTCATTTTCATTTCATCTTGCATCTTATATATGCCTGATAAAGCAGCGTTTGTAAGCTCAGTGCTGCTTGTGTACAGCCCAACAGCCATTACCGGGGAAACCTCTAGTTCTCCCGCTTTAAAGTGCCTCCTGCTGGCAGAGAATGAATTGGCATTTTTAATAAGTCCGTCCAAGTAGTTATCGCTGATTTACGAACATATTTTGCTTGTTATCAAAACATAATCTACTCTAGAGGGACTTAGCTGTTGTTACTGATTGTATTTGGATGTCTACCTGAAGTTAAGTTAGGGCCACAAAAGCGCGCATGCGCAGTAACGTTTGTTTATGTTGTTGCCGTTGAAACTGTCTATAGGCTTGTTTGAGATGCGCCTTGCCTGAAATGTAGGCGAGAGTAGGCTCTGCAGTGTGGGGAGGAGTGAAATAAACATGTCACTGTGTCTCATTTAGAAGACTGCGTCCTCCGGAGGTCGAATCCTCTGGAGGTTGCATCCTCTGTAGTATGCGTAATGTATACGAAGTGTCCTCAACCTAGAATTAAATGCGGGAGGTCCTAAGATGGCGGCGTGAGTGGTGGTGTTTTTAGCAGGCTCTGAATTAAAACTTAAAATTAGCCAAGCTTTTGATCCAGTTTGAATGTAATAGCCCTATTTTATTTCCTAACAATGATGTCGGACCATGACTACAACTTGATTGCTGTTCATGAAGCCTGCGATGATGACATGATTGAGGAGATTGAAGTGGATCAGGCTAAGACCATTGAGGACAAGGCCCTGTCCAAAAAAGATAAGGTCAACTGGGACCACACACTGATAAAAAAAAAAAAACTAAAAGAAGCAAGGTACAAGACGACCATGCCAAAGAAGACAAGTCTAAAAGAAGAAGAAGAAGACACGGTAAACGCTATCCTCCGGGCGGTACAGGAGCTAAACCTAAAAATGGATGACCAAACTCTCTAAGCTTTTGTAAAGCAGATTATGGCCAATTCATCAGCCATCGACAAGAACAAAAAAGACATCTGAGCTTCAATCCCAAATAGCTCATCTTAAAAAAGAAAATGCAATTCTGAAAAGCGTGTGTGAAGAACATGCTCGCTACAAGAGAAGGTGGAACCTGAGGTTGACCGGCTTGCCAGAAAAAGATGCCAGAAAAAGACGAGAATGTCCGGGAGACCGTCATCGGGATTCTGACCCGGATTATCCCTGTGTCGGTGGAGAGGCTGCGGGACACCATGGATACCGTGCACCGGCTTGGAAAGAGAGAGAGCGCCGCCACCTCAAACAACGTTTCCAGAGTTGTCATCATTCAGTTTGGAATGCGCACGATTCGGGATGAAGTCTGTAAAAAATCTAAGGATGCTAGAGTCTGCAAAGATCTTCACATCAGCTTCAAGGAAGATTTTTCCAAGGAGGACAGACTCGCCCGTGCTAAACTGTGGCCGTTGGTGCAGGAGGCCTGTAGGAGGGGGAAGCGTGCGTACCTGAAGGAGGGTTATGCATTGATTGATAACAAGAGAGTGGACCCAGACTGACTTTTCTTTTCGCACTATTGTTGTTATCTGTTCATCTATTGACTCTTTATTTTATGCTATCCTTGTTATCGTTAAATGTAAGGGGACTGAAAAATAACGTTAAACGTAAGGCAACATTTCTTTATTGTAAGGATCAGAAGGTGAATTGTTTTTTTTTTGTTGCAAGAAACACATTCTGATTGTGAGGACACGTGTTTTTGGAAACTTCATTGGGAGTCTCTGCCTATTTCAGTCATGGGACATCTCATTCAGCTGGAATTATTATTTTGTTTTATTGGTTTCAAGGCTCAATTGTTGACCATAAAAGTGATACAGGTTAATGGTGACTGTGGAGATTGACGGTGTTAAATTCATCTTGGTATGCGTATATGGTTACAATAGCAAAGCGCTAAACAAACTATTTTATGCTGACCTATGTGTTAAGATTAACCAATGGAAGGGATGAAGTTATCATAGGGGGGGATTTTAATTTGGTCCCAGATAATTCAGTTGACCGTCTTCCCTCTAGAAGGCACCATCACACTTTTGATGACATTTTCAATAACCTGGTTTCAAATACAAATTTGATTGACTGCTGGAGGTTGAAGAATTCAGGTGTTAGACAATACACATGGTTCAATGCATCTAACAATGGGCAGTGCTCCAGGCTGGACTACTGGCTTATTCCATTTAACTGGTTTGATAATATCTCTAAATGTGAAATATCTACAGCTCCCCTAACAGACCATTGTCAGTGACTCTGATCCTTACCTTAAATAATAACAAGCGACCTCAAAACATAATTTGGAAATTTAATAGTAGTCTTTTGCTCAACAACGACTTCTGTGAAGAAGTTAAAAATCTCATTGTTGAGGTGACCTCTTTAGATTCTTCACCATTAAATAAATGGGAGTGGTTTAAATTCAAAGTTAAAGAAGCAGCAATTAAATTGAGAAAATATTCTTCGAAGAAAATGTGGGCTAAACAAAAGGAAATTGTTACTAATATTAACATTCTATGCTCTAAAGCTGCGTTGTCTAATGAGGAAAAAGCTCAATTAGAAAATCTAAAAAATCAACTAGATAATTTATTCTTGGATAAAGCTCGGGGTGCTTTTATTCGCTCCAGGGCTCGTTGGATCGAGGAGGGTGAGAAAAATTCTTCCTACTTTTTTAATCTTGAGAAACAAAGGCAAACGAAAAAGAAAATTTCCAAATTAAGTATTAATGGTGCTGTTACAGAAGAATTAGATCTAATTAACAAGGCAGTTAGCGATTTTTATAGTAACTTATTATTGTTCAAGATACTCTGAGGCCAGTTGCAAATCCTTTTTTCAGTCAATCCAAGGTTGGGTTGATTTAATTAAGGATGACTTTAAAAGTATTATGGAGGATGATTTATTAATTGGAGAGTTGGATAAAGCTAACAATCAAATGGCCAAGGGTAAATCACCTGGCTTAGATGGTTTACTGTCGATTTTTATGTCTTCTTTTGGAAAGACATCCGTCAGCTTTTATTTGAAGCCCTTGGTGAATGTATCTTAAGACAAAATCTCTCTCCCACAATGAAGCGTGGTCTCATTACGTTGATCCCAAAGGCCGATAAAGATCCACTTTCTATTGAAAATTGGAGACCGATAACCCTTCTGTGTACGGATTACAAATGACTAGCTCTTGTATATGCCAATCGCCTGAACAGTGGCTTGACAAAGGTTATTAGTGAATGTCAATCTGCCTTTATAAAAGGAAGGAATATACATTTTCACTCAAGACTGATTCTTGATATGCTGGATTATAGCCATCTAATTGACAAAGAGTCAATATTATTCCTTGATTTTTATAAAGCGTTCGATTCGCTAGAGCACTGATTTATTGTAGAAACATTAAAATGTATGGGTTTTGGTGATAAATTTTGTAACATAATCAATGTTTTATTCAGATATAACTAGTTCGGTGTCTTTGGGATCTGAAATCACTCCTAGCTTCAAGATGTCTAGAGGAATTCGCCAAGGATGTCCCATATCTTCAAAACTGTTTATTTTAACTACCCAGATGCTCACTTTGGCTTTTGTTAATGATTTAAATTTACAAGGTATTAAGATTTTTGGAAAGGAATTTAAGATTAGCCAATTTGCAGACGATACTTTTATCTTTAAAAAAAATTGCAGTATGGTTGATATTGCACTAAAATTAATTAATGTTTTTTCTGATGCCTCAGGTTTGTCTCTCAATATTAAGAAGTGTGTACTGTTGCCTATCCACTCTTGTCCAGAGAGCTCTATTGCCTCAATAAATGTCCAGACGGTGAAATATTTGGGTTTAACAATATCTAAGAATGATAGAGGAGGTTAACATTGAGAAACGTGTCGTCAATATGAAAAAAGTCACTGGCTGACCAGAGATCTCACAATATTTGGAAGAGTTATTCTATCTAAAGCTGAAGGTATGTCTAAGTTAATATATCCTTGTCACTCTTTGTTTATTTCTGACAGTAATATTAGGAAGGCCAACTCAGTCATTTTTCAGTTTCTATGGAGAAATAAAATGCATTACTTAAAAAGGTCCCAGTTAGTTAAAGAATATAAAAATGGCGGATTAAAAGCTTTAGATTTTGAAGCCTTGATAGGCTCATTTAGAATTAATTGTTTACAAACTTTCTTTGCTTGTTCCAACTCTATGTGGTTTCACATACCTAGGGCTATTTTTGGAAAGCTTGGTGGCATGGATTTTTTACTCAGATGTGATTTCGACATTAATAAGATTCCACTTGTACTGTCTAAATTTCATAGGCAAATTATTTTGGAAAATGATATTCACACATAACTTTACTCCACACAGTTCGATTTTGTGGAACAATAGAACAATACTTATAAACAGAAAATCAGTCTTTAAAGCTGAATGGTTTGACAAGGGAATTCTCTTTGTAACTGACTTGATGGATTGTAAAGGTGTTCTACTGGATCACACCAGCTTTGTTGAACGTTCTAATATAAAATGTGCTCACAAAGAGTATCGAACAATTTGTAAAGCTATTCCTGTAGCCTTGATCCACCTAATCCAGAATACTTTGACTTACTCTGATGTCACTCCAGTATTGCCAAATTTATCAATTGGTCATCACAGATTAGTATAAAAATTTAAATAATAGGGTTGTTATGGATGCTTTTAAATCTAAATTGTTCCATGTGCCTGGAAATCATTCTGATATATTGGGGAAAGCCTTCTCTAAATATGTTCAATGGCCAATTCTGCCTAAAGTCAAATAAACACATTTCAAAATTTGTCATAAGATTTATCCAGTTTCCAATTTTCTTCATAAGCGATTCAAATTTGACAAGGCGGGTTGTGCTTTTTGTGATTGTACTGATGAATCTCTAGAACACTTATTTTTTACTTGCTCCATTTCATACCAGTTCTGGAGTGATGTTAGAGACTGGCTGACTTTAAAAATGTCAAACATCCCTGTATTTAAAATCGATTAGATCCTGTTTTATGTTGATGGTTTAGATAATTCAATATCAGACATTGTGAATATTGTTTTCCTACTTGCTAAATATCATATACATTGTTGTAAGTGGAGAGACTCTCGCCCTTGCTTTGAACATTTCATGAACGAATTTAAAATATTCTACTCTTCACTGAGAGTAATTAAAAAGTATCGTGCCCCAAAAATATCATCGGACATGGCCAAGTTTCTTGGGTTTTCTTACAAGTTACTATAACAGTATTGATCAAGTTAATTTTACAAGGAGTTTTTGGGTTCACAGAACCAATTAAAATTAATTAAAGGGGTCATATAATGGTACATGCACTTTTACAAGTTGATTGTACTGAAATGTGTGTTAGCAGTGCCTGTACACAACCATCATAAAATGATAAAAATCCATCCAGTGTTTTTTTTTTAAATCTCCTTATTTGTTTTACCCTGTCTCAAATCAAGCCGTTCGGTCGGACGCCCCTCCCACGATGGTTGATTGACAGCAGTGTTTCAACACAGACCCGCCCTTGCTCGTGAGCGAGCTGTCAATCATAGTCCGCGCGTCATTGTTGATATACGCTGGAGCTGTCTATGAGCAGAATGGCGTCTAAGCGATTGTGGTGTTCTGTTCTCGGGTGCAATAATGAACACAGCAGTCATTTTGATGTTCCTAAGTCCGAACCGCTGAAGAAGACACAGTGGCTGAGTTTTGCTTTTGAAGGGAATATTCCCCACGAGCAACGTCAATGTTTTCATGTTTGCGCGAATCATTTTTCACCAGACTGCTTTATAAATGAAGGTCAGTATAAAGCTGGTTTTGCTAAGAAGCTGCTCCTGAAAAAAGAATCGGTACCAACTATTCGTGTTCCTGCTGAACCTCCAGAAGAAGTGAGTGTAACGTTTAATTAACCTTTATATTAATCTTTGCAAATCGCTAGCACGCTTCACGATGTATGTGGCTAATGTTTACATTCAGGGTACATGCATGTTTTCTATTTACGACGTTTTCAATATGAAAAATTCCGGCCGTGACCTCATATCAGTGTTTCCGCCCTGAGAGTTGTACCTAACACTGCATAGATAACGTTACGCATCACTGACAAGCCTACATTTACCGAATTTATTTTTCATGACCATTAGCTGTAACATCAATCTGTCAATGAACTAACGTATCAGTAAACACATAGCGTTCGTATCTCACTACTCTACCTGACAGTACACACAAAAATAGATAAAAGTGACATTACGTTAACCAACCATTCAGAAACGTCCAGTTCGAGCCTTAATTGTCGAACTTCTTCGGGGCCATCATCCTGTTCCGGTCCGACTCCGGTTCGAATTGATAAGGTTGCACAGTATCCTCAGAGACTCCCGCTGCCATTCTTCAAAATATACCCTCAACTGTTGTCAAGGCAACACTCCACGTGTGTTGTGTCAAAAACGCCCCACAGAACAGAGGGGCGGGGCGAGCAAAGCTCATTAGCATTTAAAAACACACGCACTAAAACTGTGTGCTGAAAACAGAGCTGTTTTTGAGCAGGTAAAATGAGTGTTTTCTTACAATACTAATGAGAATTTTTAATTAAAGTATATTACAAACTTTCAATTTAGACCCTAAAGAATCATATTAGCTTGTACAAAAATGGCATTATATGACCCCTTTAAAGATGACATTTTTTTTGTTACATTACAATTAAGTTCACCTTCGTAAAAACATAGTTTTAATAAATAACTATACACCAACTATACTCATTCTGAAAAAAAACAAAAAACAAAAATGGGTTGACAGACAATTTAAATGCAAGTTACTCTTTTATTAAGCAAGCACAAATCATTAACAAAACATCAACATTAAATTGTTCAACATCAAATGGAAATACATTCTCCAAAACAGTGCAAGGTCCTTGAAAAATGAGCTGATAGTAACTGTCACTTTTAGAAGTGGACAATATGGATATCTGGATATCACTCAGCTGTAAACACTCCCCTAAAATAGGAACACTTCCAAAATTCACATCTAACAGTAACTTTAGAAATATAAAAGTTATACAAGAATAGAATATACGAGAAAGAATTCAAAATAGAGCAATGTATTTTTTTTTTTAAACTGTCATTTCTATGAGTGGATGAACATGGTACTGTATATGGAATGTATACCATTCCAGAAAATCAACTGAGAAAATGTTCTGCAATTTAAATACTAGACAAATATTGTAAAAAAAAAAAAAAAAAAAAATACACAATTCACTAAAAGTGACAGAAGTGAAAGTTTAAATGAAATGTCAAATAAAGGAGTACCTTTGTTAAAACACTGAGGAAACTCTACTGACAAAAGTCCATTTTTAAGACTCAGCTTCCCATCCTCCAGACCCATCAAGACTTTCCGGGTAAAGTCAAATGTATTGTCCAAATCTTTTCGGGAACTTAGATCCAATGCGTAAGTTAGTCCAAAAAGCATGACAAATGCATGAGCCAATATGGGGAAATCGTTAACTATGTTACCCAAAGTGCAACTTCAGTCTTCTCTGAGCAGAAGAACATGGCAACTGTTGAATTGTCACTAATGGAGAGGAGACGAAGTGATAAATCTTCAGCGTCTGGTTCATCAGATTGTTCTACCTGAAGAAAAAAGAAGACTTCTGCAAAAGTGTAAATGAGGACTAGACATCATTTTCATTTTTAGTGATCTTTCTCTCAATTCTAAAGGTGATGATACTTGGGGCAACATTTTTGAGCAATGTTGCTTGGGCACTTTACCATTGAGAATGGGCAACACATTTCTATCTGGATACTTTAGATCGGTCGTGTGCCCTGTGTCTCATTTTTTGCCCAGCAAAATTGCTCAAAAAGCTGCCCCGTGTATCATAGGCTTAAGCAACATGATCACTTACATCCCCCATCTTGAGAACGTTGGAGTCATCCTCAAGCAGATAGGCGGAGGGAGCACGGAGGACAGCAGCTCATCATGGACATCATTGACAGCAGCATGGATGTTAATATTTCCTTCAGAGTGAGAATTAGAGACTTGAGTATGAGAATCTTGATCTAACATGGAATCTAATCAGCACAGCCACACAATACTATGCATCACCCTAAAACGTCTGTATGTATAACAACACAACCGAAATCAACCCTATCAGCCATTAAGAAGAGTAACCACTGACCTGAAGTGTCACATATCCTAAAGAGCTGACTCAGTACTTCAGACACTTTTCCTGTGAGATCAACTTTATTTCTGGTTCTTCAGGTTGACGTTTACTCACCCTTCAGCCAACCAAGATGTAAACTACTTTCTTTCTTTAGTAGAACACTAAAGATGATTTTTAACTGAAGTCTTGTTCCTTGATGATTCATAAACTTCAAGTCAACAGGTGCCACCAATTTGTAAGTCAAAAAGCAGATACAGACAGCACATTATAACATTATGACCAGGAAAACCAGAGTCTGGAGCTCAAGATTTTTGTGCCATCATGGGTATTAAT